>NW_009258628.1:133675-142311 GCF_000687185.1 Egretta garzetta
TTTGGTGTGTTTTTTTTTTTTTTTTTTTTTTTAAAGAGCATGAAGATGAAGCATGCTTATGCTGCGAGCGGAGGGAGCGAGAGGAAAGTGAGATATAAAGAAGGAGGAGGCAGATGGAGGCAAGGGAAATGAGAAAACAGGACGCAGTGAGGTTGCCAGGACAAGCAGAAGGGCTTGGAGACCACTGATGAGGCCACTACCTCTGTGGCCGGGAGGGGAGAGCCGGCAAGGACGCAAAGGAAAGCAAGCGGGGAGAGAGGGAGATCATGTCTTGCTTTAAGTCTCTCATGGGAGAGATCAACACAATCCTGTGCAAAGACCTGTCTCCAGTGAAGGCAGGAGAAGGCAGGGCTTGAGGAGTGAGTCAAAGGCTGTAGGAAGGCAGCTGGGATTGCAGCTGTGAGGGCTAGTTAAGCTGGCGAACATGCGTGTGCCTGAGGAAGATGGCAGGAGAGAAGGAGGCAGAAAAGCATTCATGGTGTGGAGGAAGTAAAAAAAAAAAAAAAAAAGGAAATTTAAAGCTTAAGAGATAAGTAATTGTCTCAGAAGAGGTATTGAGGATAACCAGAAAGCCTTAGAAGGCGTGAATAAGGGCTTGATCAGTAAAGGAAGCTATGCCTTGGAGACCTGGAAGTCTAGGGATAAAGTCAGTACTGCCAAAAGCCGAGCTGAGTTAGGCCTTGCAAAAGAAATTAATTCAATAGAGAAGTTTTCCTTAGCCATACAAATAAAGGAAACCTCAGAGAGAAGGGAGGAACCATGCAGTGAAGACCATGTCAAGGTTAAAGACAACCTAGACATAGCCCAAATCAGAATACCTTGTCTCAGTTTTCACTAGGGCTAATAAGATTGGATGTCAAAACAAAGGCCAGGTGGCTAATGGAAACACAAAGACCATGTCCAAGGTGGAAGAACAATCGAGAGAGCTTCAAGTACTGGAACTAGGTGATCTGGGTAGCCTGGATTGAAGGATGTTAAAAGAACTAGCTTGTGAAATCCTAGACCTGGTGTGCCATCCCAGCCACCTCCGCTTATCAGCAGCTAGTTATTTGAAACCACAGCAAAGATAACGCGTGTTGCTGGGCAGCTGCAGCGAAAGACCACTTCCCCTGGTCTTGCTGGCTACCTTTCGGAAACACTTGGCTCTCAATTTTAGACTGAAATGCTATGTGCAGAGAGGCTGCATAGACAGGCGCCAACCAAAGACAAGGCAGTTACTCCAACTCTTTGAAGTCGCTGTCAGACAGGGGAAGATCATGGAATTTATGCATGAATTGGTACAGATGACCATTCCTCATAAGCACCAACGCGTCCTCTTCGGTGCTTTTATCAGTCAAGTTCGTCATCTGCCAGAGCCCACCAGAAAACTGAGGTACTGCGTGTACATGGCACGCTCTCCCTCTGTGTTTCTTATGGGCACGGAGCAGAAAGAAGTCCTTGCTTCACCCGCATCCTGGTGCGTGATCTTCCTCCCACGAGGGTGCGATGTGAATGAGCTGGAAAAGAGTAGTATTAAAGGAACAGTTGTGCTCTGCAGATCATTCACTGGCAATACCAGTTGTGCCAGGAAATACCAATAAAGGTAATTCAGCTTTACTGTGAGCACCAGAGATGTGGCATGGGCACTCCCTGAACCATGATTCTGCCCGGCCAGAAGCCAGCGATGTAGCCAGCGACAGTGCCGGGGAGGTCCCCGGGGGCATGCAGAAAGGGGGCTACTTTGTGGAATGCCCCAAACCTTTGCTCTAAATTTTTCTGTGGATTTTTTTTTTCCTTTTGCCTTGGCAGAAGCAACGACATGGGGCAATGGCAGCAGCCCCTTCCCAATTTTTGAGGTAAGGTGCCTTCTGCGTATGGGAAGGAGAGCATATGGCCCACTGTGTTTATTTCTCAGCCAGGATTCTTTCAGGCTTGGCAAATTACATGCTGCTTGCTGAGGAGCAACACAAGTGCCAAGTTTGAATTTCTAAAAATGAAAGGGATTTCATTTATCACAGCACAGAGAAAAGGATCTGAAAAACACCCTTAAGTGTGAAAAATACCTTTTGTTTATGCTCAAACAAAACAACCAAGGGGAAATTTAACAAAATTTCACCTAGAGTAAAAACAAAACAAAAAAATCTCTGCAGTTGTCCACAGGAGACTTCAGGCAGCTTCTGCCAGGCGTGAGCTAGAGCCAGGCTCCGTGAAATACCTCAACAACCGGCAAACTCCATGGGGTACAAGGTGATAATGTAGTACAGGCTCGGGCCATTAGAAGGAAAGGGGCTGCTTGGTAATGGGTTAGTGTTTGCTGCTCAGGAGCTCCATTAGAGCATTTTTTCCTCATACTTCTGCTTTTTCCAGGCCCCACATTTTTCCCTGAGTGTGCTAGAAGCTTTTCTTTCTCTTATGGCATTTATTTTTATTGTGTCATTTTCCCTCTGTTCCCCCTTTTCACTGGCCCTGTGCGACTGTTTGTTTAAACCATTTGCCTGCTTTCATCTTCCATTTTTCTTTTCTCCCCCTTCCCGGGGGCTCTCTAGCCGTGATGATCCTTACACTTCAGATTAGCTTTCCTTCCTCCTGCTCCAGGATGGACTCGAACGGGGCATTGATTAAAGCTAAAACCTTTAGTGGGAGAATTTCTAACAGGCACCAGCTTCAGGGTCCAGCCGCCTCCGCGAGCTCCGTTCTCGCTTCCGCTTGGCTCCCAGACCAGCTTCCAAAACCCTGGGAAATTTGACAAGACAGGGCCAAGCTGGCACCGAGAGGGCAGTGGCAGCTCTGCCGGAGTGGCCTGATTTGTACCTTTGAAAAAGTCCTCAGCTACGCCTGTGGTAGAAGGCAGCGAGGAGAGGGTGTGGAAAAGCTATTGCGTGGGCTGGCGTTTCAGCTCTCTCCTCCTGCCTTTTGCTCCCCGAAGGTTGCTGCTCGCTTTCAGAGTGGTAGGGCGCGCTCTGAAATGCCGTGATGGCGCAGCTTCACACAGCAGTCTTTGCGGGGAGTAATTACAGCCTTTGTAATATGCATAAAATAGAAGGTTGGGCACTTGGTGTTTCTTCAAATCCTCGCCCTCCTTCCCCTCCCTGCCGCCGGCCCTGCTCGGGGACCGGAGCTCAGAAATCAGTGCTGCGGCTGCAGGCAGGCGTTGGAGAGCACAACTGCAGAGACGGTGCCAAGAGGCCAGTTAGGGGCTGGCTTTGTGGCACATTGGCAGCCCCCTCAGACCTCTTGCCCCCAGACGCTAGTGCCAGGCAGCTGCTCATCAGGGAAAGGAGGGCTGCTCCATACTCCGGCGGGGTGGGAGCCGTACGTGGGAGCAACCTCTGAGTAACCGATGCGCTGTAAAACCACACCCGGGCTTGCGTGACAGAAACTTGCCTGTGCAGCCGTTCCCTCTGTGGGTCAAATTAATGGCTTGATTAAGCCCATTAGTTCACTCCTGCAAGAAAATTATGTAAAATACCGTTTCACTGGAGCATGAACACTGGTGCAAACGGCTGAGGAGCAGCAGGTGAGATTGCAGAGCGGGCGGATTCACTCCCGTTGCAGGGGCCGGGTGGGAGCATTGGAAGCGGCCCTGGCTGCCTCGCAGACCTGCCAGGGGCTCTGTGCCTGCTCAGATCTCGGCTCCTCCGGGCCAACTGGTAGCACAGTCACTAGCCCCTGCCACACACAGCGCGTCCGGGCATATCCACAGGGACTTGCCCAGGACCTTGAGGTTCATGTCCCACAGGTGACCGAGCAGGTGATAACCAGAGCCTTGCAAGAGGCTCCATGTGAGCCAGGACTTGTAACTCGTTAAAGCAAATAAGAGCTCATCTTAATTTTACACTTCACAAATATCTTTAGATTTGTATACTTATTTCTCCCTTTTAAGAGATGTATGTAAAGAGGCTAGTTTGGGTTTAATCCATTTTTTTTCCTCCTAAAAATAATAAGACCGATAAAAAAATTGCAATTACAAGGAAAGTAGTTATTTGAGATAAATGAACAGTTCTCCCCCAGTGCACAAACCCAACCATTATATCCTTACGCTCTATACCTTGGAACTAGCTGGTGAAACTGAGGATAAACAAAACTGAAAAGCAGGACTGATTTCCCCTGCAAAGGTCTCTTTCTTGGGGGAGGGGAGAAAACGCCAGAGTTGTTATTTGTAAAAGAGGAAATGAGCCTGTTTTAATTACGCTGGTTGAAGTTCAATAGCGTTCTGTTGAACCGCTGGGTTTCTGAATCCCACCAGCACTGCTCAGGATTTGTGGAGTCAAACCACTGGGTGCAGCAGAAGCGGGGCTTCTGGTGCCACCCGGGAAAACGATGACTCCTTCGGCCTCGCAGTCCTTGAGACGGACTTCTGATGGTTCTTAGCTTTTAAACGGTATTAGAAAATCAGTCACTCATTTTATAGAACCCTTTGTTATCTACTTCGTCACCAGAAATGAAGAAATTAGTCCCTCTGATGAACAAAAATCCACAGAAGCAACAGTCTGACAGATCCCATTTGTTCTGTGGAAAGAATAAACTGTATCGAAAGCACAGGGAGGAGAGATGCTGGCGAAGGGAGGTGAAAGGAAAACAAATTGGCTGCATGCAGAGGTCTGGTGTCAAACGTCAGAGGGATCTTGTTCGCTCAGATGCTATATGAAAGACCATGGCAACCAGGGGCCCGGGAGAGAGGAGAGGTTTGTAGCCCCTCCCTGAGACTGGATGACAGGGGAAATAGGTGAAGCAGTCTGCTCTGCAGAGCCTGCTGCCAGTCAGAGTTGTAAACCGGCATATTCCGTCCCTTCGTCCTGTGCACTGGCTCTTTCAAGGCAAAAAAAAGTCTGAAATGAACAGATTTGTAATTCCCTTAGTCTGTCAGGTGGTACCATTCTGCGAAAGGTGGCTTTGCTTTGGGCAGCCTGATTGAGAGAGAGGGATTAAGATCCCTGCCAGACACAGTAAGTAACAACATTACAAGGAATTTAATAATATTTCTGGGGGAATATAGGAACGTGCTTTCAGGCTGCTCTGAAAACACCAGGTGTAGAGATGGTGTTTTACTGTGACATAGCATGTGGAAATGGAGTGATATTTTTGATCCCAGTAATAGGTTGGAGACCCTCTTTTTTAACATATGTACATATACATGTGCGCACAGTACCAACGAGCCTCAGTAGAGCCTGTCAGCCCAGCACCGGCCTGGTGCAGGAGGGCCAAGTTGCCTCTCTGGGTGCCAGGGAGCAGCAGCTCAGAGCCGTGCAGAGGTAAGGGCAGACGATGCTGTTCTGGCTTGCACATCGCAGGCCATTCAATCGCACCACTAAGTTGTGTTTTTCCAGGAAGGCTGTCATCCTTGAAGATCACATCAAAACGTGGAGATCTGCCATTTCTGATGGGTAGTGAAATCATAGCGTAAAAATGTGATTCTTCTTTCTGATTTGAATCTGTCTGCAGCTTCCAGCCCTTGTATCTGGTTTTGCCTTCTTCACTGGATAAAAGAACTCTTTAAAGGATTTCTTCCCTCGTGACGGTATTTTTATACGCTATGGCCAAAGCATCTCTCAGTTTTCTTTGTGGTAAGCTAAATGGATTGAGCTCTTTAAGTTACTCACCAGCAGACACTTTCTGCCTCAAATCATTTTTGTGTCTTTTCCTGCTCTGACTCTAAAATGTAGACGTCTGATTGTAAACTTTTTTCTAGTATCGTTCTTCTAATGCAGTATGCAGGATAAGCCACCTCCTGGCTTCTATTTGCTCTTCCGCTCTTTGTATATTCAAGGATTGCATTAGTTCACATACCACAGAACGGCACACCGAGCTCGTGTCTGATTGTCCATTTTGCACATTGAGACCCTGTTTTCAAGTCTCTGCTTCCCCCAGCTTTTTGGGAAACGCTTTGTCCCCACATGTGGAATACCCATGCTCTGTCGATTCCTGCCAGCAGTTGCCTGGAACAGCCCCCTTTTCCCTGGGGTCCTGCTCTGCTGCCCTGGCCTTCAGCCGGCTCACCACATCCAAGGGCTCTGATCCCCGGGCTGTGCAGGGAGGGCCGATGAGCAGGCTTGGCCAGTCCCTGCCTGCGCTTACCCGCACCCAGCTGCCCAGCTCTCAGGGCATCGGCTGGTGGTCGTTCTGCTTGTTCTGAAAGAAAATCGCGTGACTGCTTTCAGCTTTAGTTGGGAGATTGAATGACATATGGAAGGAATAAATCACTGCATGATAGGGAAGAGGCATGTAAGATTTGAGACAAAGAGGAAAATACCTTTTCCACTCCCCTTTGTTCTCTTTTTAAAGTCACTTGTGTTTAATGTGCATAACTGTACATATATGCATACTCATCACCCCTGAACTCCTGCAGAGGATCCCCTCGCTCCAGTAGGTCCCTGGAAATACACTGGGAGGACACAGGATTTATGCTCTTACCACTTAACTAAGGATCAAATTATCGACAGAGGGCAACTCCCATGTAGGTGTTAACTAAGCAGCCAGATCCCTACAAAAGTTCATCTTTCTGGGTACTCTGCAACTATAAAAACCTGTCCAGATGTGTTATGCTGCCCATTTGGAAATTGTGGCTCTTTTTTTGGTGGCCAAGCCAGGGGAAGAGGCCTTGGCACTGTCCACCCTTGCATAAGCGGCCTCTCTGCTTCACTCTGCCCCTGGGTGAGGACCTCGCGGCAGAGCTGCAGCTTCCCTGTTCCCGGCTGGAGCATGTGTAACACTGCACGAGCCACCATTATCAGGAGAGTGCTATTTGCAGCTGAGAATTCAGCACGTCTTTCCCATCCCAGGACATCTTGTCATTCTTTTCAAGGACTACATGCCTACAACCCATACAGGGCACCCCTGGATGTGCGTGCCCACACACACACACACACGAGCACAGGGCCCTGGGGGAAGGAGCTGGGTTGTCCCCTTGCTGCTGCGGATCCCCGGGGGATCCCTCCAGAACGGTGGCAGCCTGAGTCACGCGGTGAGTCAGACTGTGGGCAGGGGCCGCTGGGTACCAGCGCTGTCAGCTGTGGAGGTGACGTGCAGCCAGGGGCTGGTTAGCCCGGGTGCTGATGAGGGTGTCTGGAGCATGAAGAGGCAGCAGTGCCGGTTGGAGGAGAAAGGAAAACGCAGAGGCAGGGCAGAGGGCGTAGGAAGGAGAAAGGGACAGCAGGGAATGAGGAGGAGGAGGAGGAGCAGGAGGCCTAAGGGCAGGAAGGCTGAGGGTGCAGTAGGAGGATGAGGGAGCTGGCAGGCAGTACAGGAGCCAAAAGCATTTTCAGTGAAGCTTGGGTTAGTTTGGTTGTGAAGCTCTGTGGCTGCCTAAGTGCCGCACTTAACCCGAGTTGCTTGACTCCGTGCTCGGCTCCAGTGGTGAGACTGCATCTGGACCTGGAGCAGGCATGGTTTGTACGAGGCAGCCGTGTAGAGCCCAGCATTGCTTCTTTCACCAGCCACATGCACGTACCACCCAGCCCGCTTCCCGGTTTCACCTCTGTGCCGGACCTCCAGAGGGAACGTAGAAGGAGGGGGGGTGTGCACACCTATAGCCAGAAGCCCGGGTGGCCCAGGACTGGGCAGGTCGGTACAACCCCTCCTTGGAGGTTAACAGCAGCGCTGCCGGGCTGCGGAGGTGCTCTTGGTAAAGAGCTCTGCTCCCAGGCACTAGGGAGCATTTTCCTGCCTGCTGAGACCCTGCGCCTGGGCTGGGCTCCTGTTTTGGGGGGATGCAACCCAGGGCTGTTTCCGGTGATGTGAGCGAGGCCTTTCATCATGGGTTGGGAAGAGCTTTCGCCAAAAAAAAAATGGAAAGGAGAAGGAATATTCTGGGCAGGGGGGTGGTGTTCTGGCTTGAGGAAGAAGGCCTGGCTTTAAACCTGTTATTAAAGCTGGAAATAGGAAGTTTTTACTATGTGTAGGTAAACTCTTGTACCTCGAATGCAGTACTAGGAGGAACACCTTTGTGTTAGTCTTTGTATTTCCTCCAGCTGCTGCACAGTGCGCGGGGCTCATGTCAGCTGGTGGGGCTCCTTTCAAAGCTTTCTCCCTTTTCAAACTCCGGAATTAACTTATAAAGTAATACGATACAGAATAGAGCGCCTTCTGCGGCATTACCGTGGGGGGAGTGCGTCCCTCAGCCGTGCCCGCGTGTCCCTAAGAGCCAGGACGGTAGCTCTGTAATAAGATTGTTTTGAGGGTGGTTCAGTGAGGACTTGGGCTGCAGCCCCAAAGGCAGCTGTGCGCCGAGGCTCGGCGGAGGAAGCTCCGAGTGATGTCACTTCACAGCGTGCCCTTTGGCTCCCGGGTTTTTTCCCCCCCTTTTCTTTTTCCTTGTAGTGGCTGCAGCAAAGGCTCCATTATTTGGCAGCGTGGCATTGCTTTTGTCTATAAATGGAAGCAGTTGGCCCGTCTCCCAGTATAACACAAGATAGTCCTGTGCATCGGTTATGCAATCTGTAGCTTGATGACTTCATCAGAAGTCGGGGGAGGGCCAGGGGGCGGTAGGAAAAAGCCCCTACCGTCAGTTCTGCTCTCCCCCATCCGTGTCCCCCCCGGGCAAGGAAAGCGGGAGCTGCCCAGGGGTGGGTGGAAGGGCTCGGTGCAAGCGCAGCCGAGGGGTCCTTGGGGGGGGCATTTCCCTGCCCCCGGCGCGGGGAAGCCCCAGCGGTTGGCACAAC
>NW_009258628.1:142329-143104 GCF_000687185.1 Egretta garzetta
TGCAGGGACGTCACCAGGGTGGGAAGCGCAGCATGAGACGGGACCGGCAGAGGAGTGGAAAGAGGAGCGGGGAGGGGGCTTCCACACCAGGGCAGATGTTAGGCAGAGAAAGAACCTAAATATCAGGGAGCTGCCTTTCAGCAGAGAGCCCTTCAGGGAATATCCGTGCAGAACAGAGGTGTGGACAAAGTGTATTTTCTTGTTATTTCCTCAGAAGGGTCCTTGAAAACCTGACCTTCATGCAGAAAGGCGGATCCTAATTTCCCAGGCTACACTCAAGCACTGGTTTTAACCCTTTCATTGACTGGGTTGGGGTGGGTGTCGTAAGATTACTTTTCTATACCTTCCCAATCACACATTGACATAACTCAAACCATCAACGAAGCAGATGAATCTAAACTTCACCCCGGCATGCTTTGTACAAGGGATCCTAAAGTGATATAGGTCCTTTCCATCGAGGCAGTGTTTTTGGATGAGTATCCATCTCTGTAGAGCAATTAAAGAGGTTCTAATGAGCAAATGTTCAGGCCGGTCCTGCCAAGCGAGCCCCACTCTGCGGTGCTTGCTCTGCCTTGCAGAGGCGAAGAGCGCTGGTATTGCCACAAGCCGGTATGCGCTAGCAGCTCTCCCAATACTTGACCAAAGGCGGTCCTGCCCTTCGGGGCAACCCTTGCGTGGTTTTTTGGCTCATGGGAAGCCAGCCTGCGCCGACCACAGCGCCGCTCGTCTCTCCCTCACCGGGCAGCCCCCTGCATCCCAGCCGGCAGCGCAGAGA
>NW_009258628.1:143703-154546 GCF_000687185.1 Egretta garzetta
CCCTGCGTGCCCCGGGGCGGGACGGCTCCCGGCCCCCCGCGCAGCCCCGGCTGGCGATGTACCCCCCTGGGCGGGCTGGGGGAGATGTTCCCCCCCGGCCTTCTATCGCTTCACTTTCCCAGCGCTAAAAAGCAGCGAATTGGGTTAGAAACATAAAGAAAAAGCAGGGTGGGTTTAGGAGAAGGTGTCTGTGGCATCGCATGCCCTGTGTCCTTTTGGCTATGCACTCTTGGTCTGTTGCTGCAGGATGGAAATCTTAAATAAACACACAATGCGATTAAATCCTGGGGTTCTGGTGCGATATAGGGGGAATTACTGCTGCCAGCTCCCACTATTCATTGTGTGCGCCTAAAACCTTGGCTCCTCAATCCAGAGGACTGTGTGAAACTGCCATGGTGGAGAAAGGGAAACAGAGAAAAAATATATTTCTTGTCTCTATGATGAGGGAGGAAAAGTTTAGAAAACCGTGATTCTCAAGTTACATATCCTGAATGAAAACAAGCCTAGTGCAAAACTTTATTATTTTATTATTAATGACTTGTAAAGTGCTCTTGCTTTATCTGAGGGAGCTTTGAACTCCAGGGGAGAAGAGGAGCCCGCCACCTGGTCCCTGTGGAGAACAGCCCATGGCTTGATCACAAGCAACAAGCATCTTTCCAAGGACTCTTACTTTCTTCAAGCTCCAGTCTTCACCCACAGATTCAACACTTCTTGTTAATGAGTCATAATTTCCCTTGCCTGCGGAGCACGCTGAGTAACGAGGCGTTTTCTCTCTCTTTGCCCAGGAGCAGCATCAAGTGGGATTGTCTCGGACCACAGGGCCTATGCAGCCTTCTGTCCCACCGGGATCCAGCAGCGTGGTCACAGGCACGAGCTCTGGGGGTCCCTTCCTAGGAAACCAACCTCAAGCGGCCATCATGAAGCAGATGCTGATTGAGCAGAGAGCCCAGCTCCATGTGATAGAGCAGCAGAAACAACAGTTTCTAAGAGAGCAAAGGCAGCAGCAGCAGCAGATCCTAGCGGAGCAGGTACAGTATCCGTCTGTCTGGGGCGCTGCAGTACACACTGGTACAAGAGCATGAGTGCTAGAGACAGTGCAACACCAGCCTTTCCTTTTATATTTGGTAATTTTATCTCTGTGGCTCCTAGCGTCTTTCAGCAATGGTTATCAAAGAAGAGGCGCCTGCCTCAGTCATGCCATTAGCTTGGCATGTATTACCTGTGCTCCTTTAGAGGTTGGTTTGACAGCCACATGGGATTTTAGACACTGGAAAGGTTAGCTCTTAACCTGGTATCTCATGGTGCATTTATGCTGGCAGAAGCAGACTCTGCCTCAGTTACAGTTGCGGGTGCTCTCCCCTACCTCTGACTACAATCTTGCACTGGCAAAAGCTATGAACAACCACACAGTGATCTGGGACAAAGAATTAACGCGGGTTAACAGTAACCTAGCACAGAAAACCAAAAAATTTAGTATTTATCCAGATCGATTTCTTAGTCTGATTTATCATGAGCAATTATGTTAGCAGAAGGGAGAGGCGGCATCAGGGGGGAAGCAGAGAACAGGAAAACCACCTCTCACGGTGGCAGCGTGGAGCTGCTGCATTGGAGCCTGTCACCTGGCCTCTGGAGCTCCTGGGCTTTGCAATACGGATGTTAAATTACCTGGTCTGAATGGTGATGTCTTCCGTGTGTTTAACTTAGTTGTAGTTTAAAAGCAACCCGTGAGAAAGTCGGTGGAAAGTCCCACTGTTCAGTTCCTATAAGCTCATACCTAAATTTAAACTTGTAGTCCCCTAACGTTACCTCGATAATGTTCTGATAGGTCAGTAGTTGCTTTAAGCTTGGCCTCACCTCTCTTGCTGGGGAAATAGAATTTAAGACTTGGGGTCTACTTTAATTTGCGTTAGAACTTGTGCATATTGTATAACTGCAGAAATACTGACAGCCTTCCCCTTTTCTCATGGTTCTCCCGAGAATCAGAAAAATTCACCCCAGGGAACAGGAAGGATGCTGCTGGAAATATTCAGGATAAAGATGCATGAATTAGTTCAGGGGTGAACAAGTGCAGAAGAGTGAGGAAGCAGTAATGTTCCCCCATCACGGATTAGGCCAATTCAAGTGCATAAACCCAAGAGCCAGTCACTGACTTGGCTGCTGAAGGCAAGCCTAAAAGCATTGAAAAGCCACAAGGCTGAGGCTGTCAAGTGTGCTGGCATAGAGGAAAAGTGTTAAAGTCACAGTCATCGGCTCCTAGCTTTTGGGTGTTTTGTGCCTAGCAAGGTTCCCTTTATCTTTTTGATAGTTTGTAACACGTATTTATGAACACAGGGATTAATACTTGCTTCTTTCCCATCTTTGTCGTTCTCTTACCTTCGTTACACATCCTTGGGTTTGGACACGGTGTTTGTACAGCTGCAGATGAAGCACCAAGACATGTCCTTTTAGTAAGTGCTTAGTCAAGTATGCCCTAGGCTTTCAATGCTCTGGTAAACACGCTCTCTGTTTTTATAATCAGCCCTCAATTCTGTTTTAGATGCATGAGTATTCATCGAAAATAACCACAGAGGAGCAGTGTGGGCTGGATCAAGGGAGAGAGGCATTTTGTAATCACCTGCTCCCCAAATATCGTTCACTGAAGCACAAGAGGAAAAGTGCCTTACTAGCCGTTCCTGTTTGGGCTTGGGAATGGTCCTAGCCCGCAGTGCTCATGTCAGGATGCAGTGCTCCTTGCAGCTGAGTGTTTTGAGTGCAGAGGTGGAGGAAGGTCTTGTACTAGGACCACAAACCTCTAGACCTTGGCGGGGCTGGGGGGAAGAAAGGGTGTGTGGCTACAGTTGCCCCTAGACCTAGGTGAGCAAAGTTATTTCATATCCCTCCCTCTCCTTTCAGCCTGAAGACAAGTAAGCTTGTGCTGTAGAGGTCAAGATGAAGTGGTTGTAAGTAAGGAGAAACGATGTTAGCCTCAGTGCTTATTCTTTTTTGAAGCAAAAGGAGTCCGTGTGCTGAGTAGCCCGAGTGCTACTCAGTCTTCAAATGACTGCTTGTCTCTCTAGAACAGCTCGCTAGATAAGAAACGCTGCGGTTCTGCTGCAGTACTTTTGCCACCAGCCCCTTTCTCAGCTCACTAATTAATTAATCATATTTTTCTCTTCTGCTTTCTTTCCCTCATTCATTTTCAGCAGTTGCAGCAGCAGTCACATTTGCCTCGGCAGCATCTGCAGCAACAGCGGAGCCCATATCCAGTGCAACAGGTCAATCAGTTCCAAGGTAAAAGTCAAATTCTTTTTCCTATATTGGAGTCAATGTATGCCCCTGTAGCGGGCACATGAAAGCTCATGCGTGTTGTGAAGACCAGGGTTTAAGCAGTGTGCCAGAAGAGGAAGACAGGCTGTTGCACACTTGCACATACAGCATATTTTACCAAAGGGGAATGCCCAGGTTTGTGTATTTAGTTAAGTTTCTAATTTCCTTTCTGCTCCCCTCAGCAAAAGCTGCATTTTTTATTTGACGTTTGTTTTGCCTCTTTGACATCTGGATTCTATGGATTTATCTTGTTTGCCTCCGCTCTTGTTATGCCTTTTTTTTTTTTTTTTCCAGCTAGTGTTTCTCCCTGTTTATACAGCATATTTTACCAAAGGGGAATGCCCAGGTTTGTGTATTTAGTTAAGTTTCTAATTTCCTTTCTGCTCCCCTCAGCAAAAGCTGCATTTTTTATTTGACGTTTGTTTTGCCTCTTTGACATCTGGATTCTATGGATTTATCTTGTTTGCCTCCGCTCTTGTTATGCCTTTTTTTTTTTTTTTCCAGCTAGTGTTTCTCACTGTATCTTTTACCCCTCTTCATTCCCCACTTTATCTAATTTGATGAGCAGAATTTCAGAGAGGTCACCCTTATCTGGAGAAGTGACTGCTAAATGTCAGGTGTGGGAAACACAGTGAAATTTCTGAGATGTAAATGGGGATTTATTCATGGTCTCAAAAAAAGGAAGTATTATTTCGATGTGCTCGCAGGTAACTGAAGAATGCAAGTACAATCATTCTGGCTTAGGAGAAGTTAGTTCTAAGCTTTTAGGTGCAAAGCATCAGCTGAATGTCTTCACTAACCATGGATTCTGAACAGACGTGAAACGAACATGCAGGTGCGCTGTATATTCACGGCAGCGTCATGTAACTGCAACAGAAAGCAAGGGAGGCAAGCATGTTGCAGTTCTTGCACCCAGGAAGCAAAGAGGTAGCCAGAACTTCTGCTGGTATATATAGGGTGGCTCCTTCTAATCGCCTTCTCGTTTTTATCTTCGGCAGCATAAATTCTGTGTGAAATGATTTTTTTTTTCCCCCCCCAATAATTCATGTGAAAATCAAAATATATGTGTGTGCACTGCCATACACTGAGATGCACATGTAAAATCTTTCTGCATTAATGCTTCTTTGTAACCTTGCCCTCATATGTATTATTTAAAAGAAACAGAGAAGAGAGTTTAGGCTAATCTGACAGAACAAGGAATTAATTTTCATAAATGAGTTAATTTAAATATAAATATTTCACCATTTTTCCTATTTAGTCACAAGAATGTAATCCAGTGCAGTAGGTTATGTGTAAATGAGACCAGAAGGTGGCCCAAAATCTCAAAATCTATTGCATCTCTCTTTTAACTACTCCTTGTCTGATCTCCTGTCTCTTATGCTAAGCATGGCAGTTAACAAAAGTAGTAAGTGGTATGTGAACTACTTGCTGGTAGCGACTCCTTTGGAGGTTATCAACTGCCATTTTCAGTTAAAAAACAGCTAAAGATGCATTAAGTAAATTTTTGACATTATCTGGATCTTAAGCACTTGCTGGAGCCATCGTAAAAAGAGAATGCTTCTAGGAGGAGGAGGTGATCTAAATTAAGAAAAATCAAGGGGATCCCAGTGCCAATCATTAAGAAAATGGTTTGATAGCATGGATATAAAGTAAAAGCTGCCACTATATTTGCCCTCTTCAAGTGAGATCCAGATGGTCCCTCTTCATGCTACAAAACGTTTCATTTATCTACGTGCTGGAGCTAAAAGCATCCTGCAGCAGCTTATCCTGCTGCAGCAACAAGGCGATGTAGCCGTCCTCTGCATTACATGCAGAACTACAGAAATGACACTTCTTTTATTCATACTTATTTCTTACGGAAACCAAGCCAAAGTAATGAGCAGGGCCCAGTATTCTCTATTCCCCACACATGTTCGGGTACGTCATCTGCCACTGAGGGACAACAGATAGGCGCTGATTTAGGAACATTTGGATTTTGTTGCACGGGTCACGACTCTTAAAGCAACCACTTTATATTTACATCTTGCATTGAATAATGTTTGAGCCGGGAGTAATTGTGTGCCTCATACTCTCAGAGCTTCGCCTGCAGAGTATTGTATTTAGTTTGGTATGGTAGGGACTCAAAACCACAATGAACCCATGGTATAATCAGAGCTCCGGTAATTGTTTTTAAGTCAAGATAGTAAATACAGAAGCATATTGGCTTCCCAAAAACCGATAGCCCCCCCACTTCTGAAAGGAAGACACAAGCATGGTTCAGTTGTCTGCCACGGTGTGGAATTTAACAAGGTTAGGATTTTCTGGTTTCCCATCACTGGCCTAAGGTGGAGTAAAATGTGCTTATAATATCGATTCACTAATACACTCTCCCCGCTTTAAATGTCCACAAAAAACAATTTTTCTTCTTTCCATAGACTTAATCAGTAGCAATGATATAGAAAATCCATTCATTTATGCCTCCTGAGCTATTAAAAAATTGATTGGCCTTCTGAGCCTGACATTTCCATTTTCAAGGCTTACTTTTGAAAGACAATGGAGATATTTAAAAGAGAGCTTCAGACGGTAAACTGAAGTTCAGCTGCTTTGCTGCCATAGAAGATGACCAGTGGAAGCTTTCCCATTTGCTTGCTGGAAGCTGAATTAGGCTTATCTGAAGAAAAGTGCTACTGAATCACAGTGCCTACGCAACTTTGAAGTGTCAGGGACTAATTTTTTTTCATGGAGGAGGGTGCACATTGTCACTGGTCCTGGGGGAAAAAAGTACACGCAGGAAGGAAGACTCACATTTACTTTTGAAAAGGGACTTTGAGTCCCAGGTCACTTCTTAAAAATTTAATCTCTGGTCCTAGTGAAGTAAGAGGCCTATTTTAGCCCTGCAGCTCCTGTAGCTGTTTAGCTTAGGTACCCGAGTAGGTTATTGCCAGGGAGGGAACTGTGGCTGTAATCACGCGTCACGCATGCAATCGTGTTGCCTCGATTCTTCAGGAATCTGAAGCCATGAACCCCTTTGGGTACACATCCCCAAACTGTCATAATTGAGAACTACTTAGTGAGTAAATTATTGGCCTTCTAACCTCGCCAGCCTCGTTTTAGGCCTTAAGGGAAATTAGGCTGCTCGTCTGTGTCAGTGGTATTCTCTGCCGAACAGTGTCCCGGTTCACAAATTGAATGCATAAGACGATCAGCGATTCCTGCTTAGGGTAGCACTTGAGCTGTGTTGACTCTCACCTCCAAGGAGAGGGGACCTGGCAGGTCAGGACAGAGGCTGCAGCCAGAGCGAGGTGGGGAACACATAATCTCTGAAATGCAACTAACATTCGGCAGCAAGCACATCTCCCAAGGATGGATAACCTTCTAGCTCTCTGCTAACCTTCATGTGAAACAGTACTTTATTCACTTAGAAAGCATAACATCGGAAATCCTACCGTGATGCAGAAGGCTCCTGCAGATTCTCTCTTATGCAAAGGTGTGTTAATTAAGATTTACAGGGTTGTGTTTTTTTCTTATCTTCCTCCCTTTTTGGTGTAGGTTCTCCCCAGGATATAGCAGCTGCGAGAAACCAAGCAGCACTCCAGAGCATGAGGACATCCCGAATGATGGCCCAGAACGCGAGCATGATGGCGATGGGTCCCTCCCAGAACCCGAGCACACTGCCCACGACTGCAGGCCAGTCAGACATGGGCATGGCTCCTTACAGCAACGCCTCTTCCAGCCAGCCGGGAATGTACAGTATGAGCACAGGGATGAGCCAAATGTTGCAGCACCCAAACCAAAGTGGCATGAACATGGCACATAACGCAGGCCAGGGAACAAGGCAGCCTGCCTCTGGACAAGCGGTGGGAATGGTCGGCAGTTTTGGTCAGAACATGCTGGTAAACTCTGCTCTTCCCCAGCATCAGCAGCAGATGAAAGGACCCGTGGGCCAGGTCTTACCCAGGCCCCAAGCACCACGACTTCAAAACTTGATGGGGACTGTCCCTCAAGGAACACAAAACTGGCAGCAGCGAGGCTTACAAGGTATACCCGGGAGGACTAGCGGTGAAATGGGGCCCTTCAATAACGGCACAGCGTACCCCATGCAGTCTGGGCAGCCACGGCTGTCCAAGCAACATTTCTCACAGGGGCTTAATCAGACGGTTGTGGACACGAGTGGAACAGTAAGAGGCCTGAACCCAGCGTTGGGGAGACAGTTGCTGCAACCACTACCTGGGCAACAAGGAGCCAGCCAGGCCAGGCCGATGGTAATGCCGGCAATAAGCCAGGGGGTCCCCACCATGTCTGGCTTCAGTCAGCCTCCGACGCAGCAAATGCCAGGCGGTAACTTTGCTCAGAGCAGCCAAGGCCAGGCCTACGAGAGGAATCCCACTCAGGACATATCTTACAACTACAGTAATGAAGGAGCAGGGGGGTCATTCTCCAGTTTAGCAGAGGGCGCAGACCTTGTGGACTCCATCATTAAAAGCGGACCAGGGGATGAGTGGATACAAGAACTTGATGAGTTGTTTGGAAACCCCCAGTGAATGGGCTTGTATAGTCTGGAGCTTTGGTTGTTACGTTTGAAAAAAGAAGAGAGCGAGTTGGATGTGCTCCCCATCCTGGGCTTGTTGGTTTTTTGTTTGAATTGCTTTGGTTTGGGGTTATTTTGTTTTCTTTTGTTTTTAATCGTGCAAACTGAGCTGATCTGTAGCCAACTTTGGAAGATTCAGGGGACGATGAAAGCATCGGCCTCCCAAGACTTCCACCAAGCAATCTCTGTTGCGTGGCAGCACTCGCTGCGTGTGTGGTGGGGGCAGGATGGGGAAACTGGAAAAGCCAGGTGATGCCTCTGGTTGGGAAAATTTGGTCTTTCCCCACTGGCAGGAGGCTTCATTGCACGGTGGTGTGGGGTGGTCCCGGTATCTCCCACCCCATGTAACTGTAAACACGGCAACTTTCAGGGGAGCAGACGAAATCAGCCGGGAGCAAAGCCTAAAGATGTCCGTGGGCGATTGCACAGGCCCTGGTCGGAAAGGGGCTTAACCCCGGGGGTAAGCAGGTCTTGGTGAGCCACAGCCGGGCCCGCGGGGCCGGCTCTGGGCTGCCGCAAGGGAGTGTGTGGCACGCACGTGACAAACCTAAACAGTTGCAGGGAGGTCACGGTTTTCACTGCAGAGTGATAAAAATCCAATAAAAGTGTAGGAGACCATAAATTTGGCAGTGCGATGAGGACAGTTTGATTATGGGACTGCTGCTGGAGACGGCTTAGGCGGGTGGGTTAACTTAACGAGCTGTTTGGTCCCCTCGGGACTTGCAGCAGCGCTTCCCTGTCAGAGCACTTTGGCGTGTGCCTGCTGCCTGGGGGTGCAGGACAGCAGCTACGAACGGTGTCGAAGGGCTGAGCGGTACCAGGAGACGTCCGCACAGGTCCTAAGCGGGTCCTTCTCCCTCCTTCCTCCCCAGAACGTTTTCAGTCCGCTCCCTTGCCCTCCTACCCCTCAGCGTAAAGCGAGGCGAGCTGGCTGCACTTTTTGTCAGGTGGGCAACAACTGCCACAAAGGGGTAGGCAGGGGAGGAGAAAACAGGCATGAGAAAATGTACAGGGAGGGTTTGGCACGCAGAATGAGCTTCTCCTCTCCTCTTGGAAAGTGCAAGGTCGGCCGATAGTATTGCCCTGGAGCGTCTGGGCTCTCGATGCGATGTTGTATGCAACCTGCTCTTTGGTTTTAAACAAATGTTTGGTCTAATCTCTCTGGTTTGCTGGAATAAAATCCTCGGCAGTATTGGAAGAACAGGAACCAGTGAAGGACTACCGTAAAGATCCTTCACGAGTGGGTAAAATAATTGATGCAGTTATTAGGAACATGGAGTCTGCCCAAGTAAGCTTTTGGGTAAGGGCGACGTATCGCTCGCTCCACTGTGTGGACCAGTCCTGAGCCGCGCTGTAATGAAGTCGAGATGTGTCCTGCACAGCACTGGGGCGCCGGCCACCCCGAACGTCTCAAGCAGCGGTTCCCAAGCTGCAGCCTGAGGCCGAGGTAAGCCGTTCTCCAACACCTACCACCTTCGTAGCGTTTTCAGCCGAGAGCTGCTTATCGGGGTATGTCGTGGTGCGTAAAAAATGTCAATGTGATCCAGTCCAAAAAGTTTGGGAACCTCTGGCCTAATGCTGACCTCTGTGAGCCGTAAGATGTGCTCTGCAGCGAGAGCGTCCCTAGTGTACAGCTACCAGTGCCAGCTGTCCAGCTCCCCACCGCCTCCCTGTGTGCTGCTCTCCTCCTGCCCGGCGGTGCTGCGCTGCTGAAATCCATGGGAGCTGAAGGGCCGGGCACCTTGCATTTTTAAGTCCCACCTTTCCCCGTGGAGCACAGATACGCATCACATCAAGGAGCTGGAAGCAAAACGGGCCTGGAACCATCTCAGCGCCCCGTTACGGTTCCCTTGCAGGGCCTACCTAGGCGAGGGGAAGTATCTGTTTTAAATGCTGTAAGGTAGGCAGGACAAGCTGCATTTTTAACGTGGACTAGCTAGTTGAGGTGAGCTATCAATCCAGCTTGCCCTGACTGCTACGTTTTTTTAAAATGCTTTGGTTACATCTCTTTTAGCTAACCCCTTTTTAAAATACAGTGCAAGGCCCCAGCGGCGCCGGGGACGGCAGAGCATCCCTTTCTCGGGCGCGAGGCGCTGGGGGGGGCCCGCCAGCGCAGAGCTGGGGAATGAAGTGAGGGTTTAGAAACACACGAGCACCGCGCGGGGGCCAAGGGCAGGTCCGTGTGCACGAGGGAGATACAGGCTTTGGTGAATAAATGGTGACGAAGACTGGGTCTCTGTTGTCTTTGTAAAGCTTCCTCCAAATACTCCGTACTGGGACCAAGTACTAGAGAGGTAGATTTTAATAGATTTGGGGTTGGGTTTGGTTTTTTTTTTTCTTTCTTACTATGGTGCTGATGTATATGTAATGTTAAAAAAAAAAAAGTTATTTGTAAATATGTTTTTACAATTCTACAGATATCACTGGGTCTACTATCTGTAAAATATATACATATAAAAATATATATATATACTGTTTGTTTAAAATAGAGTATTTTTATTTCATTCCTTAATTCATCCTTACTGCAGTGGTATTGCACTTCAGATGACGTCTATTTACTAATTTGTACTGTATCCCTGACAGCAACTTGCTCCATTTTATTCAGATTTTTCTAGTTTTCTGTTTTTACTTTGTACATTAAGCATTGCTTATTTCCTTTTAAGACCTGTACAGAGCTCTGAAAATGTAGAAAAAAGACCTGATGTTAACATACCACTTTTAAAGAAAAAAACAAAACAAAACAAAAACAACAAGAAAAAACCCACCCAAATAAAAGATGGTTATCTGAGTCATATACCAGGCTGGCGTACAGGACCATCTCTCGCCCCTCTCCTGCGCCTCGGTGGGTGATGTTCCGGGGGAGGACGGAAGCCGGTTTCGGCCCCGTGGTTTCGGCATGGCTGCCTCGCCGCGCCCTGCGGAGCGGCCCTGGCCCGGACGGAGTCGGGGCATTACAGGCAGGGTACAGCC
>NW_009258628.1:154696-194180 GCF_000687185.1 Egretta garzetta
AAGTGCTTTCAGGGGAGGGCACGAGATGGAGAGCCCAGGATGTAGGAGTCCTGTGGCTGCGGTGGGGGGAGGCGAGGTGGGGTGGGAGAAGGCAGATGCGGGGTTGGATGTAGACATTGGAAAGAAGAGATGGGGAAACTGGGGAAGCGTGAAGACACGCGGTCGGAGTAGTTCCCTGTCACCTGCTACTACTGCTACAGTGTGAGGGTTGTGTTGGCCGAAGCCTTTTGGGAGGTGCACGTAGGCTTGCTGACTTTACATGGCCTGTTCAAGAGAAATGAGCCGCGTCGCCTCCGGGGCTCGACACCGATTTCTCTGTGTTTCCAGCCTACTGGGGAGTCGCGGGGGATCAGACACGGGACCTCTGCTTGCACGGTTCGGGATGTCAGCGTGGCTTGGCTTCCACGTACAACCTTTAAGGTGAGGTTCCCCTTCTCTCCTTAACGTCAGTCCTTTGCCATGCCGAACGTGGATAATGGGGCACGGAGGAGGAGAACGGCCCCGACCGGCGCAGCTTCCCAGAGCCACTCCTCAGCACGTGCCGGCAAGGGGCTTGCTGAGAAAAGATGCTTTCAGCAAGAGGCCCCTGGGCAGCGGCCGGCGTTGAAGCTGCAGCAGGGACCGTCACCGTTTCTGATGGTGCCCGGCAGATGAACGTTTGCACCAGCTCGCGGCGCGCGCGGAGCGTGCAGCCTGATACCGACTGCTGGGGCAGCGGGCACGAGGCGGTGCGGCGCTCGCTCCTAAATACCGACACTGACAGCATCCGTCTGTTAGAGGTGCATTTCGTTTTTAATGACAGATGGGTCAGCCTGTAGCACCTTTTTCGAGCTGTCCCGGCTAACTGGGGAAAAAAGAGCAGTGGCTCAGAAGGCAGGCGGTGTCCTTGACTTCTGCCCTCGCGTCGGCTGGCGCAGCTCCTACCATGTTCGGTTCGTGTTTATCCCCTAGCGCTCTGCTGCCAGGTGGTGCTTTGCAGCCTCACGCCCGCGTTTTTCGGCATGTGAAATTGCCCCCGCGCAGCACCCGTTTGTTACTGCTCCCTGTGGAGTGCATGGCGTATGGAAGCGAGCTGTAAACGCGCCAGGCCGCTACAACAGGTAAGCTTGGAACGGAATGGTTTCAGCGGCAGAGACCCGCCTGAAGGCAGGGAGCGACCTTTGGGCCTCCCCCAGTGAGTATTTCAAGCCTTTTACGTAGTTTGGACCTTGTCTTGGTTTTTCTTTGGGTGGCAGCGCTTCCTGCTGCCCGTGACTGCCTGAAGGCATCGCTGGCAGGCGGGTAGGCGGATTTTTCTGTCTTTCCACCCGCAGAAGGTAAGTTAGAGGAAGAATTCCCATTGATTTCTGTGGTTGTTAAATGTGGCCCTGTTGTACTTTCTCCCCTGGAGGCAAGTGCCCGGGAGTTGCCCTTTCCTCAGCTCTGTCAGCTCCAGCCTGTTCGCCATCCTGATCCGTCCTTTTCCTCCCGGCAGCCGTTATCGGACCCAGGTCTTGCGCCTTTGCACCCATCTCACGTTGCTGTTTCTAATGCCATTTTGGCCTTTGCCACCCGCAGGCACCAAGCTGTGCCTTTTAGTCCCAAGCTAACTTCTGCACAACGCAACCTGTCCACCTTTTCTATACAGAAGCTTGTTATGAACCTGATCCGCCACTCAATTATTTTGTGCTCAGGTTACCAACCTCAGTACGCTTTTAGAAAGACCATAAGCACGTTCCATTGTACAAACGCGCAGTCTTTTTTTGGCCAAATCATGTCTTCATGAGCATGACAAGGAATATTTCTGCCTGCTGGCTTTAGCTAACATGAGTATATTCAGCCTTGCCTAAGTCATTTGAATTCTCGGGAGCTACCAAAATAGTCAGGCGTGGTCTTGCTTCTTCTGCACAGTTCTAATTGACCACCAGCGTACGTTGAGCTGATGGTGCTAAGCCGTGACTTTTCCCTGCCGCTTTAGCAGAAAACTGTTTTCCTAGTTGGTTTGCTTTTCATTGCCATTTTATGACTCCCAGAGCTGTGGCCATGCTGGGACATTTGTCGAGCCTTTCCCACACCCCAGCCATCTGTGCCTGGGCGGGAGACAACGCAGCAGACCCAATTGTCAGATGAGCATCTGCGCCGCCTTTTTGTCCGGGCTGGCTCTCCCTCTCACTGGTGCCGCACTGTGGGTACAGCCTGACTTCGAGAGGCTTTGTGTGAGGACTGGGATCTGCCTGCAGGAGGGCCCCACTTCTACCAGAAGAGCATTTAAGCGGGTGTTGGAACTGCGAACGTGCGTATAAAATCAAAAGGCCTCCACAGAACGTAGGGTCAAGCGCAGCTTTAAACGTTGGCCTGAAGAAAGCAGCGTTTCCATGTATGCTTGAGCAGCCTCCTGCAGTGGGATTGCATGCTCTTGGAAAATCAGGGCCTCGCGGCAGCGTGTTGTGTTGAAGAGTGGTTTTACATTTGTGCAGAACGGGTGGCGCTGCTGAGGGAAAGGAAGAGGAGCGAAGGAAGAGTGCAGAGCATTGGCAAAGCTGAAGGACGTTGGGTAAGGTGGGCTGGGGCTTGCAGCACCAGTTGCGACTAAATTACTTAGTGAATTAATGGCTTTAGTTCTGCGCAGTTCGTTTGGGGTTTACAGTACTGTACGGGAGAACAGAATGTGTCATTGCGAATGCAGATGTGGCATCACGTTCTGTCTCACGGACTCTCTTTCAAGAGCATAGGGAAAGGAAAAAGCGTAAACAGCTCGGGAAAAACATGCATTTTACAGTGCAACGGGCCGCTAGGAAAGAGCTCTGATGCTTTATTCAAATGCATCTTATAATCTTTTTGGTGTTCAGGGAAAGCACCTGCATTATTTATTTACTTTTTAAAAAATACCCCAACAGTCTTCAGAACAATTTCCGTAGTTTCTTCATAATGCGGAAGTCCAGGTATTCATCCAGAATGCTGTTAACGACCCCAGCTGCACCCAGGGTTATCAAGCAAGTCAGAATTATCAAATTCAAATAAAACCCTGTTAACCTAGAAAGTGGAAAGCAGAAAAACACTGTTACGAGCTGGACACGGCATGCTGACAGCGAAACTGCTTGTCCGCACCCGTTAAGAAGAGGTGTGGAGAGTTGGGAAGTATCACTGCTGCAACGCTACCTTGGAGCGTTTTGGTAACAAACCTTTCCCGCGCGTGGCTTTTGCTAGGGAGAAGAGGGATTCCTCATACCCTCTCTGTGGGAAAACTCTCCCCCAGTGTTTCTTAATATTCCCGTGGAAGTCAGGAACTTGCTCCGTGATGAAGCTACCTCACCCCACGACGTGAAGACCTGTAGGCAAAGCCTCAGGCACGCGTGAGCACCTCCCTGCAAGTCCAGGTGTAGGAGCGGGAGGGAGAAGCCTTTGGGGCTGGGGGGTGTGGGTGTGCGTCTCTTGCATCCGCAGCTGTTGGTCAGGGACTCTCTGCTGCTGGTTGCCGCTTTGATTTGGATTTTTGGACTGTGAAGGGAGAGTGTTGATCCTAAAAAATCAGCGATTAGGGCACTTGCTGGAGATGGGAGAGGGTCAAGTTATTTTATCTGTACAAAATGGAAAGCTCCTGCAGAAGAGGCTGGGAGAGCCCTTCAGCTCTGAGACCCAGAGCTCGCTTTCTGGGCACGCGTGAGCGGGGAGCGTCCCCCCCACGCACGCTTTGCTGGGGCCGCTCTCGGCTGCCTTGGTGCAGTCTCTGGTCCAACAGGCGTATTCTGGGTGTTGCTGCCGGGTTGGCCTCTGCTGGCAAAGCCAGCAGCAAAAGGTCTCTTTGGAGAATCCCATCA
Source organism: Egretta garzetta (assembly GCF_000687185.1). Taxonomy (NCBI): domain Eukaryota; kingdom Metazoa; phylum Chordata; class Aves; order Pelecaniformes; family Ardeidae; genus Egretta; species Egretta garzetta. The sequence goes on from NW_009258628.1 coordinate 158,494, forward strand.
CGTTGGCATTGGAGAGAGGGGTCTGAGGAGCTTGTCAGCCTTCGATTTATAGCTAGTTATCCCCATACCCACGGAAGCTGAAGAGGTTAGGTAGGTGCTTGGGCACCGCTGGGGGTGCGGGGCAGCCCGAGAACCTCACCAGTGCCTAAAGACTTGATATAGGTAGGCTTTCTGGGCGTGCCATGACTAGCTGTGGATTTCAAAATGGTCAACTATGAGATTTCCTCAGTTTTAGGAGAGCATGAGAAGTCTAGCTTAGCCCTTTAAGTATCTGTTAGAACCAGCTGGAGGGCAGGGGGAAGGATAGAGCTCGCTTGTAAAGGCCTCTCCAGCACAGAAACCAAGTAGAAGGTGCATCTTCCTGTTGTGCTCTTAAAACAAACAAAAAAATCCAGCCTTGGTAACCCTGAGCTGCAATTCATGTAGTCAAGTGCACGAGTATGTGTCGTAACCAGCTCTTTGAGCAGGCGGACCAGGGCTGTCTTTATAACTAGTACGGCTGTAGTCAGTGATTTCGGTTGAGAATCAGTGCAGAGACTGATTACCTTCTCGCCAGCAGGGCTGCTGGAGGCCCCCGCGGGGGGCGCCCCCCAGCCAGGCCTGCAGAGGCAAGCCTTGTGAGCAAAGCCGTTTCCTTGGGCCGCCGGGCTGACTCTCGGCACCCTCTGTTCCATGCAAAGAAATCAGAGCCTCACCAGAGTGTAAAGCTCTGTCTCAAAGCAAAGTCAGCCACTCTTTTTAGGCTTCCTCAAGAGGCTGAATCTATTGGTCCAGGAGTACTGAAGTAAAGCATGGGAGAGATTTCTTGAACAAAGGACTTCCAAGTTTGTTGATTAAAGGAAAGTTTGTTATGCTCTGCTTGTTCACTTATTTACGCGGTTTTGCTCCCCAAACTTCCTTAATAGTTGCTAGTCTTCTGGTTGGTGTTCGTTGCATCACTTGAATTATTGCATCTCTTATTGGGAAATACAAAATTGTCTCCATATATTTTCTCTGGAATACATAGACTCTCCCTTCTCTTAAGCAACAGCTCTTCCAAAGAGGGTAAAGGGCTGGTGGAGACTGTAGTGTGAAGGAGAATTTCAGTATGCAAGCTATGGAAAAGAGCCCTGTAGTACAGCCTTGTGCTGCTGCAGGATTATTCGCTCCCAAATAGTCTGATTGTTCAGCATCTTCCTCCAGAAACATACATCCCAAGTCTCTTAATTTTATGACAAGTATATATCATGCTATTTCCTTCTCGGGACCAGTGTGTGTGCTGGAAGAGGAGCCTTAGGTCAGGACACAGAAGGTGGCTTCAGTGAAAGAAGTAGTAAACTGTGTCTTTGAGTGTTGATGGCCAGTGTGCACATTGGCTGAAGCAGAATTCATGTTAACGAGATGCTCTGCACTTAACATTCATTAACATATGCTTATCTGAAGCTGTGTTCTCTTATCTGTCTGGTGAAAGTTCATCAGCTTACAAGGCCAGATTCGCTTGCTTCCTCTAGTGCATTTTGCGTGGCAAGAGTAAAGGTCTTGATGTGACAAACTGAGGAAAAATGAAAACCGCAGGCAGGCAGGCACTGTGCAAGCCTTGCCTGGGCAGCCTCCCATCCCACCGCAGTCCTCAGCTGCAAAACCACACTTCTGTTCTCAGACCTCTCCCAGCCCGGCTGCCAGTGTGCTCAGTGCAGAGCAGGCCCCCGCAAGCTGAGCAGCAAACCCCCTTCTCTCTCGTGACCCGTAGCACGTGCGCATCTTAACCTAGGCTTCTACCGCAGCAGCCAGCCCTCTTCCCTGGGGGGTTCCGCATCAGCCCTCTTGCTGACACTTTACACATGTTGCATTCAATTACAGTCACTTTTCACTGCCAGACCTTGGCTCTCAGCCCGGCTTCAGACCGCAGCCTGGAGCTTTTAACCTGCGTTCAGCTGGGAACTCCTTACCTTCCTTTCACAGACTGTACGTAGCCATGGAAGTACTTGTAGCGGGCAAACACGTACAACACGCCCAGGAAGGAAGCTAATTCTAAGAAAGGAAGGATTAATAGGGGGGAAAAAAACCAGTTAGAAAACTGGAAAATGAGCATCATAGAGACAGTTAGGCACTTTACTTATGGTTTTCCAGTTGCATGGCCCTGGGGATTTTCATAGCTACCCACACCCTGGGAATTTATCTTGGGAAAGCATCATTCAAAAGAGATATATGTATTCTTAAGCGTTCACTACAGGAGGCTCTTGATATGGGTTTACAGATAAGGGTGGGCATAGGACTGTCCAAAAAAAAATCTAAAGGCATTCCCTGGAAAGGAGATCTCAAGAACTGACAGGAATCTGCCCCCCCCGCCCCAGTCTGGTGGTTATCCCAGAGACAGGACAGTGGGTTGGAGCACTGTGGCTTGACCCAGCGCTGTCCTTTGGTATTGTTATGGCAGTTCATGCTAAAGGGGAGTGTTTGTTTTGGAAAGGGAAATCTTATTTATGTTGTTAATAACCTGCTTTGCATTTATATAGCAGCTTTTATCCAAGGACATGAGGGAAAGCTGTAGTGAAGTTAGCTGTCTGACCTCCCTGTGGGAAGAGTAGAAAGTCACCTCCATTTGATAGATGGAGCAGGGTGTGGAGGTCAGTCGTATTACCCAGGACTAAGCTGGATAATTTTGTCTCCTTTCAAACCGTGTGAGTGAGCATTACAGAGGACAGCTTTTACTGTGTTCTGGATTAACTCATGTAAACTCGTCTCCCCTCATCTATGGGAGATGCTCAGCTGAAAAAATGACTTAAAGAGGAGGTTAACGTAATCCTTTATTACATATGACAGCACACGGCTGGGTTGCTGTGTGATTTTCCCCGATTCAAGTGCCTGTCTATGAGCACACGTACTATCTCGTATCCAGTTGACTTAAGTGGTGCTACTTTGGATTTACATTGGATTTGCAGTGGAGATGGGACTCAATATCTGGCTGTAAGAGAGCCCCAAAACAAAATTACTGCTTTGGAGCAAACACAGAAAATGAAGAAGAAAGGTAGTTGTTCAGGAAGGAGAGGTATAGTGGGCACGAGCATAACTAGCTCACAACTATCCCTTCTCCAGCCCACAGTCTTATGCTTCTCAGGCATCAGCTGGGGAGAGATTAATAAAGCAGAATGCAAAAATCAGGCCCTGACACAAGCTCTAGCTCTACGAGAGTCTGCCCTGTCACTGTTAGGAGACATCGCGGACCCGCCTTGGAAAGTCCAACAGAGTGAGAGGAGTGAAAGCTCTGCGGCGCCTGAGTTCAGAACATTTGGCCAAAAAATGCCCTCCCCCCTGCTAGGTGGCTGAGAAAACACAGTAGATTTTCCCAAGCACACCTGAAGTACACGGTATCTGTGGCTGGAGATGCCGCTGTTACGACTGTGCTTCAGCGCTCGGAGCTGCGTCACAGAACAAACAAGTCATAGCCCAGTGGTGGCGTCACTCATCTGGGATGTAAAACCCCAAATGTTTGCTGGCTTGAGCTCTGCCCCCACCAGCCAGGGGGCCAGCCCCAGGCATGAGTGCCCCGACCCGAGTCCTCAGGCTGCCTCCTCCCCAGGGACGATAGCTGTGCTTGATGTCCTCTGAGAACTGTCCCGTAATGTGCAAATAATTGTTAGTGGGAGGCATCTGGGAGCTGCTTTTCTGAATGATTCACCCTGCAAATCCACTGAACGTGTGATAAATGTGCTGGGGACCGGCTCCTTGGCTTGTGGAGAGAAGTGAAAGCTGGTGGGGCTGTGTGAAATGCCATGACTAAGTGGGGATTTCAGTGTCACGGAGTGTTCTTCTAGGAAGGCTACGCTAAGGTAATGCAATGAAAAGAAGGGGAAAAGGTGTCTACAGTTACCTACCTCCTGATAAAACTACAGTCTTTTAAAAAGTTACGTAAAACTTCTCAGTCCAAGATAGAGGCAAAAAGTGTTTACCTTGATTAAAAAACCATCCCGCAGTCCAGAGGACAGTCAGGAATACTGGATAAAACTCCACACAGTTTTGTCTGCAGAATAAATTTGAAAGAACATTAGTCTGGAAAGGAAAAGAACTATGGGTGGGGTTTTCAAGGAGAATCAGCTTCGGCCTCGTTTAGTTGCCACTAAAGTTAATGCTATCGAATCCAGTGGGAGCACAGTCAAAGCCAGCATTAGGCACTCTTAAAAATTCTCTTCTTTGTAATCTCAAACACAAACTTATTCCAAATATTTGCCCGGTATTTAAACACAGACAAAGATCTCGATCCCAACTACATGGAAATAAATAGGACAAACAAACCTAAATTAAGTGCCTGTGCAGCAGAGAGAGGCAGGAATTCCAGCACATGGATGTGTTAATCACCTACCTCCGCACTCGGTATTGCAAGTTTTGTGGGCCAGCATTCCTGGGACCGCGAGGGGAAGCACAGAGCTGGGCGTAGGCAGCTTGGATTGCCCTGCCGAGGCCAACTGCCTTTATGTCAGGCACAGACGGCACACAATAGTCACCACCTCTTATGGTGAGGACCATAACATCTTTAACATCTTTTAAGACTCAGCTGGACAGGGTGCTGGACCATCTTCTCTAGACTGTGCTCTTACTTAGAAAGGTTGGACCAGATGATCCTTGAGGTCCCTTCCAACCTAGGACTCTACCATTCCATGGTCTTTATCTGTGGCCATCCATCAGTTTTCCCACCAACGTTTTGTTGGAATACCTTTTCTTGCTTTGTTCTGAATGAATTTCTTTTTAATGAATTAGGCCTCCTTCTATATCTAACATATTCTGTTATCTAATATGTTGTCTAATGTATTCTATGCCCCGTTATTGTTATCCACTACGACTACAGTTACAGCAGATGGGATTGAAATAAGTATAAATACTTTTGCATAGGGTCATTAGCTAATCACAAACTGAAGCCCTTTAGGAAAACGCTGTCGTCTTGGGCTATTCCACCGTTACCCACTGTGAAGACAGAGGTTTCCTGTGCTCGTCTTCCATGTGTTTGGTGTTTGCCACAGCCCAAGAACTGACGGCACAGCTTGCTAGATCCAGAACATCTGAATTCTCTAAATTGCAGTCAACTAGCTCTCAGCCCCTACTTAGGTTTGGGTAATCTGATTGCCTAGTTTGGTCAGAATTTGAGCAGTGACTCTTTTAAATGAGCTGAACTTACCCCATTTTTATTAAAATAATAGCTGAACCATTTGAAAAGGGGTCTGTTTGTTACTTTGCTTCTTTATTTTTGAGCAGGGGATGCAAAGAAAAGGTAACATTTTAGGATAATGTTTTTGCTTCTCTTCTGGACTGAATTGTTATTCATTGCCACCATCTTAATGATCTGCAGACTTACTGTGCACGAAATGTTCTGTCAAATTCCGGAGCTCCAGTGACAGCCGGGGGCATGACCTTGTGCTTCATTCTTGATTTCCCCACCAGCCAAGCAAAGTGACCTGTAAGCAAAAATAAGGGCTCGCGATTGCACAATTCCTCGGCTCAGTTGCATCCCTAACACGTCAGTAATTTTTTTAAATAGAGATTGTTGTTCTTCAGCTCTTTCCATGTCATTCGGCAGAAGGAGACCAATATTAGATAAACTAGTTTTTCCCCACAAAAGTTCAGATCTTATCCTCAGGAGTGACTCACTCATGAGGAAGGGGCAAAAAATGCTATTTCAGAAATATATTCATTCTCTTTTTGCATTTGCTACACTAGCTATGCCTTAAGTATCCTTCCACCCCACCTGAATCCTAGAACCGCCGAGCCTAGGAGCAGCCTAGCCACACCGCAGCGGCAGCGTGCTGCCTTAGCAGTAACCAAATTGCCCCGATGGAGGCCAATTCCCTACTTGCTTGAGTAGCGTATGGTCATTTTGGTTTAGTGACGCTAAGAGCTATGGTGCTTTGGGGCATGGGGTAGCATTACGATCTTTGGAAACAAAAATCTTGTAGCCACCCTTTGGAAGTTATTTACCCGTATCCTATAGCACATGCTTGTCCATCGGTTGTTATTGTCTCGGACTCTCAAGGTTCAGTGTGTTGGAAAGAGCAGAGAGCTGCCACCGCGGAGGCTGTAGCCTGGTCCCTGCTCTCCACCTCCTCTGCTGGTGAGCCCGAGAGCTGTCTGATGGAGGACCTATCCTGCTCCCACCTCCACTGACTGGAGCTGATAGTACTCACCCACCTTGTAAAAAGCATTTTTTAGACCTGACGCAGTGCCATGAAAAAGACAGATTACTTGCTGTACAGTGACTGAATATCGGCTGCTTACCAAAAAACCCCAAACCAGTCCAACGCTATCTCTGCACTTCTGTATTTCTAGGACCGCTTCTGATGTGTATACGTATATCCCGTTTTACTGATGTCCTCACTGCAGAAGTCTCCCCCTAAAAGTTGATCAGAGGCTGGCAAGGACCAAGGCCAGTACACAGACAGCAATTTTCTGTGTGCAGCAGAGCTATTGGGCATCACCTTGTCTGACTTTAAGACCCTCTGGATACCTGGAGTTATTTTTCTGGCCACGTTGTCGCCATCCGCTCACTGCCTAGCTTCTACCTGAACTTTACCTGGCTCCAGAAACCAGGCACCTGCCTGAGTTCACTAAAAAGACCTGCCTGAGGGGCGAGCCTCGAGCACACCTTCCGCCCTCCCTTCTGGGAGCAGTGGCATTAAAATACAGCTAGAGATATTGGTGGTGCTGCCCTGCGCGCCTCTTATGGCTAAGCCTTCTGGCCAAGCTCTTTTCCCAAAAAAGCCTTTTCCCGTCTGTCTTCTCCCCATATAAGTAATTACAGGCTGTGTTCAAGTGACCTCTCAACCCTTCTCTCCCAAGGCTAGTCAGAGCAGCTCAGCTATCCCTCTGGAAGGCAGGTTTACAGGACCTCTCATCGTATTTGCATCCAGCAAGACCTCCTCTGCTCCCACCCACGCTTCTCTTGCCGTGCCTGGTGATTCACCCATCGTTTGCCACCTTGCAGCCCTGTCGGAAGGGAAGAACGGTAGCAGGGAGGGCTGAGGGAACGTGCTTCAGGGAGACTGAAACTTGTGAAAGCACAAGAATTACCTCTGAGAAATATTTTCCTGGAAAACTTAACTGAAAAGTTGTTTTTTAACTTCTGCTGCCCTCAAAATGATCTATTTTTTATGACAAATACCACGTGCTGGCAAATCCTGCTTGGCTTATCAGTCAAAGTGGTAGGTGAGCCATGGTTTTTCGTGCAATGGTGTTTTTAGCCAGTTCCTCATTTTCTGGCCCCACTGACCCATTCAATGCTTCCAACTAGTCTGGGACCAGTTTTTTTTCTACTGAGGGACTGAGGCGAGCCAAGGCAGCTCATTGCATTCAAATGAGTGGAAAAAAAACCTTGAACGGATGCTGGGGAAAGTAAATGTACTGGGGGAAATAAGAAGATTAAGGCACCGTAGGGGCCAAATCGTTCTTGTTTGTTCAGTACAATTAACCAAAACAAATCATCAAGGCCACGGCATAACCCTGGCCTCAGCTGTAATGCGATTTCTCCTTGGTAGTGCTTGGTCAGCAAGGCTGTATCTTGAGGGATAGAGATTTGCACGTGGGAGACTCTGGTTAACCATATGCGGAAACAGGTCGCGATCATACGGCCAACCATCCCAAAACCCACTTCTTTAGTGGCTTCCGCTGTCATTTATGGGAACTTTGCTTCAGTCGGGGACAAGTGGGCTTTTATATGCCAATGAAAACCAGGCTGTGGCATTGCATAAGGGGAGAACTAGCATCACCCTCAGAGAAAAGGTGAGCCCGGCACGCAGAACAAGACAGGCACCAACCAGGGACTCGAGAAGAGCTCAGGAGAGGAATAATGACTGTATTTTTTGTTTAACTGCATAGGACTTGCCTTTCAGTTCCTGGCTGGTGAAAGGGAAGTAGCGGTGTAACTCCAAATTTAAGGTTTGTGATTATGGGTTAACGAGGGCTAAATTAAATAATAAAGCAATGGGAGAGCTCTCCTGCCCCACCCACTGCAGGTGCTGGGGTGAGGACTCCAGAAAGCGTGGCAGCAGGAGTAAGTAGAGGTTTTCATAGCCTTTTCTTCCCCCTCTATCGAGTTGTTCAATCCTAGCAGGCTAAATTACATGACTGAGGTAGTTACAAAGTAGGCTTGACTTGCCTTTCTTTGCTTTCTTTTCTTTTTTTCTCTTTGCTTTCATCTTCAGGTGGCATTTATGGTTACTGAGTTAATATCTTTACTGTGAAAATATGGGACAAAGCAGGCTTTCAAGGAAGATTACTCTGTTAAAAAGCCTGTAGAGAAGCTGCTACCTGTATTGTACCTGTATTGCAGTGTATGATAGTGCATGCTAATTCGCATGGCCCGGCCTAATGACCTTTAAAAAAAATCAAAATCTTTTTAATACTGTCTTGCTGGGTCCTGGAATTACTAAGAGTGATTTTAAAAGGTGGCTAGTTCAGAGAGATGCTTCGAAATAGAGGAGTGGTGGGACTCCTCTCCTCCCTGTTCTCACCTGTATCAGTGTCTGGGATTCACTCTGTCCTTTCGTTGCGTTCCCTTGTTTTCCCATCAGTCTTCCAAGCCCTAATCTCTCAAGCAAATCTTAGCTGCTTAAAACCTGGTTCATGACTGGCAACCCCTTCCTGCATTGCTTCTGCTCTTTCTTTCTGCCCTAGAGCATTTCTTGCACAGCTTAATCTTCGACCGGCCTGGTTCTTTGAATAACTCATAGTTCAGAGGCACTAAATCTGGTACCTCTGATAGCTGCGGAGTGAAACCTGACTTCCAGCACTGCTTCAGGGGGGTCGTATCCCCCATTAGCACCTTCCTAACTCCGGACGGGTGGGTGGCTCAGCAGAATAAACAGCAGAGTAAACAGAGCACCCGGTGCCGTGCGTCTCCATGTGCGTTTCGGTTGCAGGAAGCCGGTCACCCTTGTGTGAACTGGGTACAACATGCCCTGACAGTGCCCCTTCCACAGCGTGCATGTGAGCTCCCATGCATTAATCTGCGCTGGTTCAGCCATGCTAGGAAGCGTGCTGAAAGTCAGCCGAGCTGTGGGGATTTAAATCCTGTCAGCGGATCAGATTCTCACGCGGGTTTTGCTTTGGGCTTGATGTCAGACTGCCAGTGTAAGTTCAAACCTGGGTTATCTTGTCTTTTCTGTGATTTTAACTAAGATTAACTAACATGGATTAACCACCACAAGGAAGAAGATGGGTATTTCCCTCTTCCTTCACAGTTTCAGTGTCTATACAATTCCTTCAGTTTTCAAACTGCAGTACTTTTCCAGGTGTTGGTTGGTTGGTTTTAATCCTTCACACTTTTAACTTAAAAAAAAATCAAGGCAGGCGAGTTGAACTTTCACAGAAGTTGATGGTAAATACTGCCACCAGCTAGAAATGTGCTGTGAAGACCACAGGGGTATGTTGTAGCTGATCTGATGACAGAAAAAGGGAATGTAAATTTGAGGTGCTTTTTATTTGCCTTCTGCTGTGTTGGGCTTTTTTTAACCTGGAAGGGTCACATTCTCAAGCTTTTTTTTTCTGTGGGTACAAATGTTATTTCAGTAGCTGAGGCTTTAAGAACAAATAAACAACCAATCAAGCCACACAGATAGGTTACTAGATAAGTTGGCAGTGCTGTAGAGATCTGAAAAGAAGGCAAAGTAATTACTTTTCACTTGCTCTTAATCATCTCACACTAGTAAAGCACAAACGCCTTCAAGATGTATCGTTTCCTGGTGTAAACGCAATATATAAACATATTTTAAAGAAAATAATGACAAGCATTAAAAATGCTACTGCAGCTATAGGCTGATGCACAGCAAAAAGAGCATCTCAGACTTGCCCACTTCTCTCCCTACTTCTTGATTCTCAGAGGCGTATCAGCAGGGGATAGAATAAATCCATATAGATCTTAAAGAACTGTAATGATGAGGAGGACATAATACGGGATAGCTCATATTATTGCTGCCAGGTGTAAAGGTTTGCTTTCTTCTTTCAATTACTTAGTATATATCTCTGTTTCAGGAAAGAGATTTTAGAGCGCTTTCGGTCCAGCATTGGTGTATTTGGTTTCACAAATTTACTCTCACTGTTGAGGTTTTCAGTTGTATAGGTGCCTAAATAAGAATCAAAACCAAGACATAGCGTGGCTTTGGGGTAACTTTACAGCTAGATACAAGCTCTCACGTAAGTACAATTCCAAAAAAGTCAGCAAACAGAATTGGAAACAAATTCTCCCACGGGGAAAAGTGATCTGTCCCACTGAGCCCACGCCCTCTCGGGCTACAGAGAGGGTAAACAATGCTCCGGTGAGAAAAACCTTAGGAGCTCTCAGAAATCACAGTCACAGAGCAGCCAGTTTATCGTAAAATAATTTCCAGTACTTCAGAACCGGTGGAAACCTCCCCGAGCCCCAGCCACGCAACCCCACAGATCTTACATTGCTGGAAGGCGGAAAGAAGAGAGACAGCAGCGAGCAAAACGCAGTCCCCAGCCATGTTGCCAGCAGCTTCCGCGTGCAAGCAGGATGTGTGCGCAGGGGCGAGGGCTTGGGCGAGCGATAAGGGCAAACAGCAGGTGGGAGGACTGTAGAGCTTTTCAGTGCTGCAACAAAGGTCTGCCCTGGGAATAAGACTTTTTGAAAGAAGACTGCAAAATTATGGCCATTTTTCATTCCTGAATAAGTTCAAATACAGCCAGCCCGCCCACCCTGCCTGCCCCTTGCCTGCGCGAAAGCACGGCGAGAACAAAACCAGCCTCCCTGGATTCAGCTCTTCTTTGATGCCTTAGATTTCCGCTGCAACCTCTTTGGGGGCGCGGACATTTTGCTCCACGTTTTTGCGGGGTCTGGGGCGGCAGGGTCTGCCCCCATCGCCGGCAGCACTGCTGGGAAGCAGCAGGCGCGGGAGACACGAGGGGGGAGCGGAGCTTTGTGCTGTCCCCACGCTCGATGGATGGGTTTTGCGGAACGCGTACGGCTCAGGCTCTGAGGGATGGCATGACCGCCACTTTACAAGCAGTCAGCATACGGAAAGGAATTGTTCAGGAGAGTTCAAAGGGTAAAACAACTGAGAAAGAAATATCTCCCCTCGTTTTACAGCCTGGAGCACCCTACCTATAGCTCATGCCTAGTCCTAAAACTGGGAGAGATCCTCTCAAGGAACATTTTTTCCCATCAGCTAGCCCTAACTAACAGGAAGCATAACGTCGTTAGCCTTTCCGATCCCATCAGACCTCTGGCACAAACCAGCATAATGTTTGCAGTGATTCCAGGATTATCTATCTGCTTTGTCTCCAGCTGATGTTCAAGTGGGATGTTTCGTTGACTTCAGTCAAATTTGCTAATTTTAAAGCCTAATGTAAAAAAGGACTTTAAGTCAGTTATTTTACCTTGCCAAATTTGAAAAGGTTGGGTCTTGGGTATTAATTTGGTATATCGTTCTTTCTGAAGATTAGAAGAGCAGATATACTGTAATATCAGTAGCGGGATGTTTGTCCTTAGTAACTCTTTAATTGCTGATTTATGTGCTTTAATTGCCGTGCTTGTTGTAGTATGGGTTGGCTTTCAGACCACATAGTTTCTCTTATGTTTTTAGGGGCTGCCTCAGAAGTGTTCAAAACCTCGTCACCCTGCTGGTACAGGGAACAGAAGGAAAACTCTGGCAAAGCTGGTCATTTGAAAAGTCAAAACCACAAGCGCTAAGCATTTTAAGGTCAGCTGACGCTGAAGTCAGGGGGTTTTCTTCTGACTTTATTCAAAGGATGTGAATTTCAAAATGGCAATGGACGTGCAAAATCCCAAAAAGACTGACTTAAAAGCAGGCAGGAATACAGTCTAGGGCAGGGGCCTAAATCCACAGAAATACTATGTTATGTGGCTGTTACGGCTGAGTTGGGGTCTGCTTAAAACTCTGTTTGCTTTCCACTGGTAGCAGAGAGTCTGTAGTTACCTCCAGGTTTCTAACACTTTCGGACATATGTAGCCCACGGGCGACTCGGTCTAGCGTTCTGCTTCCTGCCTGCGTAACCCAGGATAGGAAGTGGGATCATACACGAAACAAGGCTGGGTTTAGTTATGATTGTGAAAATACAGTAGTACGTCAGATGCCCAGAGCTTTTGCCATGTGTACAAGCTCTGGTAGATAAACAGATGCCAGGATCAACCAAGAGATTTCTCCAGTTATGTCAGGACATTTTGACAGCTTGTCTGTGGCTTGATTTCTCAGCTTGCTCCTGATGAATGTAATTCGGTTTGGGATTTCCTTCGTTTGCCTGTATTTCTTATGTGCTTTGCTTATCTCTGCTGTTGTAAATGCATGTGTTTTCCGCAGCTGTCCAAAGCAAGAAAAGAGGCTCTGAGCAGTGAGATGTGATGGGAAGTCAGAGATACTAGCAGTGTCTTACCAGACTTGGGTCTTTCCCATTTGGAAGCAGTGGTATTTTATTCCTGCACCACATTCTGTACACATGCTCTCCAGGGAAAACAAGTTTCTCTAATTGCAATTACGGAAGTGGGAACCAAGGTATCGGGTAGGGACAGGACTTGCTAGTTCCACGCAGTGGCTGTATGTCAGAGCTGGCAGTCTGCATAGCCCCAGAATTTAAGGCAAATTAGTGGTCCTGCATCTGGCTGACCTGTGCGTCCCTGGCAGGCCTTCCCAAAGAGTCTGGCTCCTCTCTCTGTAGAGGAGCTCCTGTTGACCAGCAGCGAAGGCAAATCCCAGCGGGGTGGCAGAACTGCTGTCACCGGAGAGCAGATGGTTGGGGTAGTGAGACCAAAAGCATTTTAAGTGTGAAACCAGACCCATCAAATAAGCTCTTTTAATGGAGTTACAGTGTCAAAGCTGCTCAGCGTTTGTCTCTGGAAGAGCTGAAAGGAGCTTTGCAAAGGGCAGCATTCAGTCTATGCAGGGGTGTAACTTCTTAAGGGCCAGTCACAAGTGGCAGCACAGCACCTTTTATTTTTAAACACCTTCTAGGAGCCAGGCTCTGAAGAACAGAGAGGCTCCTCTGGCTGCAAGGGAAAATGTATCTGAGCTCTCATATATTTCACTGGAAGCATTTATAGGGTAAATCATGACTATTAGAATGTATGAAGCTAGCTCATGTATCAAAAGCAGTTTAGCTACAGCCGTAACAGTAGTGAGCTCTGCGGTTTATTAATTTACCCTGCTTTTCAGCAGTATATGACAAAGAACATGGGCCTGTGTGGCACTGGGTCATACTCAGACTTTAAATTTCTCAGAACTATGAAAGAGGTGAAAGAGAAAGAAGATAAGTTTATTCCTTCAAATGTTCCTATTTCTACCTCCCAAATACCAGTTGTAACCCATGTCTGCTGTTGCTTCATACATACTTTGCGTGGGACCTCAGAACAGGCCATTTGATCCAGTTCATTTTAAGGTCCAGTTGTTCAGAGCCCCCTGTTTTGTGGCAGTGTTACCAAATGATAAGAGATCCTCATTTTCCATCCCTGTCCTCTGGCCACTGGTGGCATGAGATCAGGCTATTTTTGATGGTGGTGGCAGAGCAGAGTCAAAAGGATTAAATAGCGTAGTAGCCAGAGGTTCGGATTCTTCCCTGATCTGCACCTTCTGCAGCCCTGTGTCACCTCCATCAACACTGGATATAAGGCAGGAAAGAGTTGTTCCGTGGTGTTTTCATCTGGGTGCACAAAAGATTGATGTGCTTTAACTGCCACCAGTCCTAATGTGAGTTGCTATATGCACATAAATTCCCGCATGCCCACAGGCCTCTCGGATTCCCTTATGGCTTTTGGGTATCATTACTTTTTTTTTTTTTTTTTTACTTTGGACATTGCAAGAACACTTCTGGGATGCAAATCTGGTCTGCAATAGAGCACAATATATTATATATTTTTACATATGTTTATAAAACATAAACTGTGCCAACCTTGCATAATATCCCCTTGTAATCGTAGCAGTCTTTCAAAGTAGCAGCAAAAAGAGAAGTCTAGATTATTACAAGAAGTACCTTCCTGTAATTACAGTGTGTGGTTGTTTTTTTGTTAAAACAGGGCTTTTCTGTCAAAAAACATTGGGTTTTTTCTTAAAATATCTTCACCTGTTCTCAGCTCTGAGGAGCCCAAAAGTGCAATGGCTTGGGAGAGATTATCAGAACCCATTCAGGAAAATGGTGCACACACCAGCACACCTGCACTGCCATGTAAAAAAAGCTGTGTGTGCATGGTGATCGCGGAATACCTGGGACATACAACCGGGCAGGGGCTGAATGTTTCTCATCTCCCATGTCTCGGACCTCCTCCTCCTAACCTAAATGTTTCTGGAACGGGCGGTAAGTCTCCAGAGAAGAGGTACAGACTAATACAAGCAGGGATTTCTGCAAACCCTGCCTCTCCCATTCAGCAGAGGAGGAGGAGGAGGAGGAAATGCAGCATACAGAGCTATTTCCCATTCTTTCCTTTGACTTCCCTTGTGCAAGATTTAATGTGTGCTGCAAAAGCTACCAGCCTGGAGACAGGCTGTGGTGGGCCTCGCAGTCACGTAACACCTGAGGAGAGAGTTAGGCCAAGTAGCGTTTCTTTTGTCAGCTTGTGTGATTGCTTAGGGCCATGGTTTAGTGGTGGGATGGCAGGGTTAGGTTAACAGTTGGACCTGATGATCTTAGAGGTCTTTTCCAACCTAAACAATTCTATGATTCTATGATTATGCCTGAAGATTATAAACAGCTCTCCCAGGTTCTTCACCCTATGGAAATCAGTGTGGCTTACGCTCCGTGCCTTGCTCGCAGGCTAAAGCTGCTGCAGACCAGGTATGATCATCTTGCCTGCCTGCCTGTATGATGCCAATTGGCAGCATTTCAGCAATGAGTAACAGCTCGTTAATAAGTGATGGGAGCTGGGAGGCAGCGGTGCTTCCAGATGTTGGAGTGCTTCCTGCGCCGCGTGGTCCCGCTGGCTCTGCGCGTGGTATCGCTGGTGTGCAGCGGGGGGTCTTGGGGGAGCCGAGGGCTGGTCTGCGAGACACGGATCCGGCACGACTTATGTCTGGATCAAAAGGAGGTTTAAAGATTTTCCTGTTGCTATTGACCAACTGGAAGCAGATCCCCAGGCCAGCACGACTGCTCTGATATCTGGAATGCAGGGGATTAATGGAGATTCAGCGAGAGATTTGAAAACGTGTTGGTTGTACATCGCTTGTCTCCCTTCACACCACCTAGCAGATTTGTGACAACGTAGCACTTGCTGGTTTTTTTAACTTGCTAACCTTGGACAAAGAGCTATTTTAATTAGTGAACCACTTCAGCTTGAGGGAGTCTTTCCATCCATACAGAAGGAAGTTTAATTTCGTCTTGGTGGAAATCAGCTATGCTTAGGAAGTAGGAAGTAAACCGTGCTCGTGTCCAGCCTTACCCGATGCCATCAGGCGATCGGGCAGATCTTGGCATTTGCTCGGGCAGCTGGCGAGCCAGGCCCCCCAGCCCAGCTGGCTCTCCGGCGTGGGTTGCATTACAGGCAGCCACAACTGTGTGCTGTTATTTATCGCCTGCATCTTCAACTTTTCAGAGACCCTGTTGGTGAATGTTGGCTCCTGGTGTCAGCATGGTGCTTGCTTGGCCCCAGCTACCAGGGGAATGTAGCAGCCCCAGTCATTGCTGTAACTGAAAACCCGACAGTTTTGCAAGGTGAATGCTGTAGTTACGTGTTCAGCTGCTCCCAAATTTCATCAGGTGGGATGCCCGATTCCCTGAGATTCACTTGAAAGCCGTGTGTGTGACTTGGCCGTGCTAACAGAGGAGGTTAATGGCAGAGACGGGAACCAGAGCGGGTACCTGGCTGCTGCTCTTGAGCTTTGAATTCCAGACTCTGCATCCTCCTCCCATCTGGCAGGCAGCAGAGCATGCAGGCACCTAGACGCCAAGAAAAATAATGTAAGCAGCTGATGTTGTGACTGCCATATTTACACGGGCATGCTTTGAAAAGAAAAAAGAAACCCTGGAAGGTATCTTCCTTCTGCCATGCCTCTCCAGCTCTCCCTCCAGCCAGGGCAGCCCCAGTCAGTCCCGGGGTTTGATCCCAGCGCTGTCGGATCAGCCGTGCTCCCAGGCCAGCCACTCCATCCTGGCTTGGCTTCTGTCTGTCCCTTCTGTACCCCTCCCCAGCATGTTTGCTGTTTCTTCTCTTGGTCTCCGCAGCCTCTCCTCGCCAATTAAGGGCTCTGCTCTCATCCCTTCTCCTGCCCGCTCTCTCCGCCCATGCCCACGCTCCCCTGATGGATGCCGGCTTAGCTGTCAGCGTGGCTGTACGGCGAAGCCAGGAGGCCTGGGAAGCTTTGTCTGCTCCCGGGCAGGGGAGGGGGGTCCCCCGGCCGGGGTCTCGTGTTGCTTGGCAACATATTTCTCTCTCCTCCGACTGTCATTTCCCCTCGCAGCGCCTGCTGATGCACACACAACAGACGACAGCAATATTACAGCTCCAGTCGCTCCCGCCACTGTTTGCTTGTTATTTACGGTTATTGCCGTGAAAGGATTTGTAAACATCTCTTCGCATCCTTCCTTGGTCAAAACAGGTATTCTTACCTGCTTTTGTGGCACGCCTGCGTAAGTAATGAGCGGCCACTGCATTTCGGTGCCCATGACCTGCAGTCTTACTGGCCTTTTCTAAAGTGGCTGCTGGTTCTGGAGGTTTCTATTTTTCAGCCCCAAATTGAGATGTTCAAGGTTTCATACTCAGAAGTGCAAAACCCTGATGTAAGAGAGTCCGGCTTAACTGCCTCCAATTGTGGCTCTCCCTTTTAGGTACCCGTACATTTAACAAATTCTGCTCTGAATCGCTTTCCATCCCTTTCAAAAGACATTAAGGCTAACACTAAGATTTCAAAATGAAAACATTTCCATGAACAGAGATAAAGCAGCCAGGGTTTTTCCTGGTGTCTGAGTCTCCATTTTATCTGTCTGCCCTTTCCTCCTCTGCACTAACCACTTCCAGCTTAGTCTTTCTGGTTTGCCTTTGTGGACGTGCCGAAGAAGAACCATAGCTTCACTTATCTCTTTTCCCTAAAAAAAGAGCACAGCAAGAAAGTCAGACCACACACGTCTTCTGATCTTAAAATGAAAATCCTGCTGAGGCCTCTTCTTACTCGATAGGCTTTTGCCACTCAGGACAGATCTGGACAGCTTTGTTTCTGTTGCTGGCTAGTTACGTGCTGCTGGCTCTCCCACCGGGCCTTGCTCTAGGTAGGTTTTATTCTGTCAGTTAGCAGGGGCTTGGTGACAAGGTCTGAGAGGCAGGGGAGAACCTGCTTGTATTGCAGGGGAGCTCTGCAGTGACAGATGCATCTGCACATCTGCCATTGCCCTCTGCTGGGGTATGCCAGAACTACTGGCATGTGCCCTCTGCCAGCTCAGCCGGAGGAGGAACCCTTTTAATTTCCCAAGTAGAAGCCTCTCCTTTACTTCAAGACATCACCCCTTTGGGAATTAGGTCTGCCTGCACGTAGCTAGCAGGCCGGCAGGACGGTTGTTGTGGTCAGCAGGTGTACTGGGCACTGGCGAAGCCGCACCTCGAATCCTGTGTTCAGTTTTGGGCCCCTCACTACAAGAAGGACATTGAGGGGCTGGAGCATGTCCAGAGGAGAGCAAGGAAGCTGGTGAGGGGTCTGGAGCACAAGGCTGATGGGGAGCGGCTGAGGGAGCTGTTCGGGTTGCAAATCTGCAAAAAAGATCGGGTTGCAAACTTTGTTCTCATCCAGTTCTTCTGACTGACTGAGCTGGCTTTACAGTGGGTGGGTACATGCAGGGTTGGTGTGCTGGTCTGCCACTATACTATTTAGACTGCATATTTCATTATTGTTTGTATCTTTCTGATCTGTTGGAACTGAATGCAGAGATGGTTTCTGACCGCAGCTCTAAGGCACGTTGCCTGCTCTGCATCCATTCCCTTGTCTTCACACTGAGCAGAGACAAATGAAAGGCTTGGTCTAAAAGCTCTTAGATGGAGACTCTGAATCCACTTTCGAATCCCGCTCTCCCACAGCAAGGGGTTATTAAGGACAGCCTTTTTGAAAGGGTTCTGTAGAGTGAAGACCTTTGAAAGGCCTTGAAACAAAAACCTTCCTTTCTAGAAAGGAAGGCCCAATGCTAAGGCGCTACAACAGAGAGGTAGATTTGCAAGGAGGGGCAGCTTGCATTTCTATGGGATCGCACCAGTAGAGGAGGAAGAGGACACTATGGCCCAGCTGTTCCTCAGAGAAAGAAAACAAGCTCACTGAGCCTAGATGGGCTGGTTGCTTAGGAGGAGGTGCTCTGAAGTCAAACCAGGACAGAAGTGATCCTCAGTAATGACCCACTGTCAGCCATTTCTTTCTCGAGTCTACAGCGACTAGGAGAAGAAAAGTGTATTGCTTATGGGTTTTTTGTTTGTTTCTTTTCCTGCGGACCCCTTCTAAGCACAGCCTGCTCTCCAGTCAGAGAGATCTGAGAGCATTTCCCAGCTCCACCTACCCAGCAGTGGCTCTGCACCCCAGGTGGGTGCAATACCTTACAAATCTGGAGTGTTGTGAAGCTCTGCAAAGTCATTTGGAGAGTGCTTTGAAATTCTTGAATGTGCATAGCCCAGTCGGGGGTAGTTTTCGGTCGTCTTCAGCTTGAAAATGCCTCTGGGTTTTCTGGTGGAAACAGAAGTGGGGAAGGAGCGTCAGCTCAAAGCATGACCTGGTAACACTTGTATGGAGGCCAGCAGGAGTTAAACCAAGCAACGTGGGAGGGCAATTAATGCGTACTTCCATCGGTCACCTTACCCTGGTCCCTGTCTGGATCAGCTAACATCCTTGTGCTCGCTGGATTGCCTTTCACAACGCGGTGAGAGATGATATTGCAGAGTACAGAAAACTGCTGATAAATTAGCAGAGTTTGAGAGTAAAGGCCATTCCAATTCCAGCATGGCCTTATTACTCTTTGAACAACCCAAATGTTTCTCGATATAGTTCATTTAGCCAGCTCTGAAACATGGAATGTAGAAATAGGTGGCATTGACTTGGGACGTTTATTTTTAGGTAACGCTTTTTGTTCCCTTTCTCAGCATAAGAACTACTTTCATCTTCTTCAGAGGCAGAGTTATAAATATCTTCCATTGAGATCCGGGGCCTCTGACACGAGTGTGTAGCGCTTCTCCCTGCTGTGCATGGCAATTGTATTTCCTTCTATTCCGCAGCGCTCTTGCACCCCTCAGCTCCTAAAATCCAGTAGTTATATTCCTGAGGAGGAAGGGGGTGCTTGTGGGAAACTGCATGTTACGTGTTGTATCGATGTGAAATACGACATGTCCCATTTCTGCCTACTCCTACTCAGTGTTCCACACCTTCATCTCCTTGGATTTCAGCGGCCTGGCTCTTCTTTCTGTAATCCATAGCATGTGCAGACTGCTCCTGCCCTTGCTCGCTACTGCCTTACGCCATGCAGTCCTTGCCCATGACACCAATGCTGTGACAACACTTCATTTGTCAGCATGGGTTACAGAAAAGACCAAGCAAGAAAGAAGCGGAAATCTGTTGATGGCAAATTTACTTTCTGCTCTCAAAATTTTTTACAAACCCCAGACAGACTTGCAACCCCCTAGCCTGTTTGATAACATTCTGCTCTACAATCCTGGCTGCCCCGCTTGCCAGATGGTATCTCCGGTGAGGACTAGTGGGAGCTACACACAAGTGCTTCGTGCATGAGCTGCTATTTCTGACCAGGAACAGCTCAAGTGGTCAAGCGTGACCCGTCTCACAAGACTGGTTTACTGCTTCCACAAATTATTGAAGTGCCCAGGGAGATGATGGAAATGTGCAGAGGTTTTCCTTGCCGCTTGCAGGGTAGATGTTGGCATTTCCCTCATCTGCATCTCAAAATGAGAAGGGAGCAAAGAGGAGATGAGAGGCTGCGGGCCCTTTGCTGAAGCTGTGGAAAAGCATCAGCACACAGGTGTTGGTGCATAAGCACTGAGGAGCTGAGGGAAACAGGCAGCATTGCCCTACAGGAGGACCGAAAGGCAAGTTTTGGTCCATTTTCTCTGGTACTCTTCCTTTAGGAAGCCTTGCTTGGGTACTCTAAAAGAAAAATGACTCGAGAAAATAAATCGAGCAATAAATAAAATGGTAGGGGAATGCCTACCTGCCAAAATCTGGAACTGCAGGTAGGGAAGTAGCACTTCCACTATCTTAACTTTTAAGTGCATCAACTTATAAATTGTGCTTAGTTTCCCTGGTGCATACAGCTATGTGTGCCTTACCATACGTGGGCACGATTGTAGAAGCAGCGTTCTCTTACAAAATACTCATAGCCTGAAATCAGCATAGCATGACCACGGACAGACAATATGGGAATATACTTCAACTTGTGTTGTTTCAGTATTGTTCATGATTTATGCTAATTCAAAAGTAAACAAAAGCATTTTAGGTCATTTTGTAAATGTAACCCTTTTTAATTTCCTGTGGGCATGATTGTGGTTTTCTTTCTTAATCTAAATTTAATTTCTGGCATTTGCTAACAGAGTTTTACTTTAAGATTTTGGTTCTGCTTTTACCTGTCACTTTAAATCCTACATTTCCCTAAAGGGAAGCGGAAGGAGGTCAACTCTTTAATGGGCAAAAAAGATTAATATTCCAAGCATTTTTCTATTTTGAAATTAAAACACTACTACCTGAAGAAGAAATTCTTTAACTTGGTTTAAAATGCAAATGTTAAGTTTCAAAATAAATTAAAATTTGGCCTTTCTTGAAATAGTTTTCCTGCTAAAAGCACACTAGTGAAAGTGCTCAGATCAGTGCAACAAAACAGGTATCCCAACAGATACATTGCTTTGTTTAATCCCTGCTTTTTGAGTCTGCTCTATTGATTATATAAAAGATTTAAGGATGTAGTACTCATGAGAAATTGTGACTTTCCAGATTATAAGCTTTGAGAAGAATAAGGCAATTTATACAGGATAGAGAATGGGATGCATTTTGTTTTGAGGCATGTCCCAGTATCAGCACAAGTCATGAATTCGTGTCAGATCCTCTTTATTTTAACCTTCATGGACAACCTGGAAGTATTCTCTCTAAGTGCTTTAAGGCAGTTCCTTTTCTTTCCCATGATTCACAGCAATGTCAATGTGACAACTTTCAGCACTCAATTTTTTTGGAGACAACTCGGCTTTTAAGGAGAATTGAATGAGTTAGCATTTTTGGCACTGTATACATGCTACCTTTGGAATATGTGATGAGCTGGAAAGGTCTATACATTGATTATTGTATTTTGTGTAGTTGACAAGGCTTTATATCTAAAACAGCAAATAAATTACTAGACCCCACTGCTTTCCCTCTTCCACTTGACTGTTGTAGTTGCCTAGTGTATTGCAAGAATCAAGTGAAGCGAGAACTGGAATAAACAAAAAAACACATGTCTAAAGGGAAAACAAGGTAGTAGAATATGATCCAAATTAAACCATTGCCCGATGTACCCTGGGACATTATTATCAGGGTGTTGAGCTGACCCTGCTTGAAAAGCACAAGAGCCCCTGCCTTAGACTTAAAGGCCTCTGACTGTTACACAGTGGTATCTGCTCTCTAATTGAAATCAATGGTTTCATAGCCTTGGGGATCTGACATGGGGCATAAATTTGCCACAGTTGTAGTTTATAAATGAGCATTGCCATTTTACGGTGATAAGAGACCAGGGTCACTTGGCCTGCTCCCTCCCATTTAAAAGCAAAGTTTTCCTAATGCATAGAAAGCCTCATTGTTTGATTCTAATGGACGGTATCTCTTTCTGCTAGCTGAAATATATTTACCATTTGGGCACCAAAGTGAGTACTTTTCACGCTGTTTCCAGGCTGATTGGTTTTATTCCCTTGCTAATCTGAAGAGGTACCCTTCAGTCAAGTGAGGCAGCCTAAGAAAATCCTCTCCTGCTGTAAACCTCTGAGCCTGTATTTAACATAGAAATGAATTTCATGAATCAGACTAGGAATTACCAGGAAACTGCTGGAGCCTGCCAGGGCCTCGTAGTCTCCATGTACGCTGTAGGTGTGTTACAAGGCAGCTGGCCTGGGCTGGGAGCCATGGACTGATATTGCAAATTTGGGGGGCAAATTTGCTCAGCTCCTTCCAGGAGGAAGGTCACCAGGTGCTTGCTTTGCCTCACTTGCCGTCTTCTGAAACAACCCACTGCGCCGCACTTAGGGACCCAAGAGGCTGACTGCCACGTATTGGCATTTTTTTGGTTGGTGAGTGGTTGGTACCCCCAGAGCCATCCCAACACCCTTGTGACTTGGTTGCCTGGCACTCTCTGAAGCACCATTTGGGCACCCTCCTGATTTGTGCTCAAGCTTGTCCTCAGGTGTGTGCACAGCTGCAGGGGAACGAGCGAGGAGCTGCCCCTTAGCCTGCAGTTCTGCATGGGACAAACCCAGTTCCCCATTTGCTTGTGCCAGAGCTGCTCGTTTTGTGTCGACAAGAGGGAGGTCTCAGGACCACCGGCTTCATTAATATTCACTGGTTTAACTGAAGGGATAGGGCCCATGCTTTCTAAAAATCAGCTTGTCCTCCAATGCCCTCTGGTGACGGGAACTAATTAGATGCCACTGCTGTTATTGAATCCAGTTGCAAAACACTAATGTAATTTTATTACTATTAAATATTTTAGGTGAATACTGAGATTTAGCACAAACAGAAGTCTGTGTTCGCTAGTTTGAATACAAACCTCTCTCTCCGTAATTGCTACAGTACTTCCTTGGAGTGGAAAAATAAGCATGTCCTAGAGATACCATAACTTAGGGAATCTCCAAAGCTTATTAGGTTGATCCTTTAAATACCTTAGTCCTGATCCTTACTGCAGAGAAGCACACTTAGGCGTGTGTGTCTGTGTCTGCATGGCTGCAGAAATGCCTTGTGTCACCTTCCATCCTTAATCTCTCAGGATGGGAAAACGGTGGCCGCAAATGACAGTTAGGAAAACCGGTTGCTGAAATAAATCACCAACCACTTGCATAGGCTGCAATATGCGCAACTTCTGTCCTCTGCCTGCCAGGGCTCACATGAGTGAAGGCACAAACCAGCCAGGCAGCGAGAGGGGGGCCGGGAGGCACGATGGGTCACCTTAGGTGGCATCTGAAAGTCAGCCTCCCTGATAAATGTGTAGCCACTTTTCAAAATGAGACTCAATAGAAAGGGCAAGATGTGACGCTTTATGCACTGGGTTTTTTTTTCCCAGTCCAACTTTACTGTCGGACCGTCATGATAATAGGGAAGCAGAGAGTTGGTGAATGATAAATAAAATTTAAATTAAAAATGCAAAAATACTCAGATAACTTTCATAAAGCAGATCAGATTTCCGTTTTATGAGCCGAGTGAGCTTCTGAGTGTATTGTTGGGGTTTTTAATTGTTTCTCTTGCTATTTGCGCTCTCTGTTCTTCAAAAAGAAAAAAACAGATAAATAGCACATGCTCTAAGAACAAAATGCTCCAAGACTTTGCTGCCACAGTGTGCTGCTGTAGACCGAGCACTTACAGCTTAGTTATTAACCTGTGATAAAGGGAGTTTGTAATTGGAACTGCCAGCAGAGCCTTGATTACTGAGGGGGATGTAGGCCCAAGTATAATTTGATAAGCTACTTGGGCATGCAGATCTGCTGCCATTAGTAGCTGCCTCCAGCAGCACCGAACGTCCGTGCGTTACACCTACAGCCTCTCTGCCCTGGCTGCTCCTTACCCCTGCCCTTTCCTCTGCAGCAAACCAGCTGCGAACGCCGTGGAGGATTGCAAAAGCTCGCCAAGAGTTGAGCTCCAGCTTCTGCTCCGTGGGACACCACAGGAGGGGCGGCAGTGAGGATGTGCATGTGTGGTAGCTGCAGGCTTTCAGCACCCTCATGAGGAGATCAGGAGCTTCAGAAGTTACACCAACCCTCCTGGGTTATGTTTAGCAGAAGGTCCCGTCCAAGGCAGGCGCATCAAAGAACATTTGTCCTTACGTGTATCAGGGCAGGGCTTGGGAGAAAGGATGAACAGAACAAGCTAGGGTGTGCATTAATTTATCCCTCCTGCACGGTCAGGGTTTGCAATTCTCCCATATGTGTGCAGTGGTCTTTCTGACGGTATGCAGGACTCCTACCTCCACGCCCCAGAACAGCTTCCTTCCTTGCCAGCAGGGCCCTCTCCCTGCTCCAAGGGCTATCAAGCCCATTGCTTTGCGTTTTATACATGAAATAACCTTTTGCTGTAGCCACACCTCTGCCTAACAAAACCACTGGGGCTTTAGAAATAAAGACAAGAGCTAAGCGTTTTATGAGCTTTTTTGAGGAAGGAGATCCATCTTAAAATTGAGCTGGGCATAAGTAGGGAGTATGATATAAACCTGTGCAGATTACCTCACCCCTGTGCAATGGAAGTTAATCTCTTGGAAAAGATGGGTGCCTGTTCATTACAAGCAATTACCATCGGTCATAATCCTTCTAGGAAGTACATGGAGGATGACTCAGTTCATTTGATGAGTTATACTGCCAGTTTTCCCTGAAGCACTGGCCAACAGAATTACCAAGGCTGGCCCTAAGCTTTCTGAATGGTAGGGTATATATCAGTGCAGGACTCGGCTTAGCTCACGGTAACAGGCAACTAATGGAACGGGACCGACCAAGATAAAAGAGGCTGTGGGTGAAAACTCGTCAGAGGTATGCATCTCCCTGCACGTGCATCTGCCCACCTCATCTTTCTGCACTCTGTTGATAGGCCTGCAGCCAAAGAAGCTCTGAGCTACTAGCAATACTTCAGATTTCTGAATGCTTTACAAACATTATCATAGAATCCTAGGTTGGAAGGGACCTCAAGGATCATCTGGCCCAACCTTTCCAGGCAAGAGCACGGTCTAGACAAGATGGCCCAGCACCCTGTCCAGCTGAGTCTTAGAAGCGTCCAGTGTGGTGGAGCTAACTGCTCACCTGCGGAGATTATTCCAATGGCTGACTGTTCTCATGGTGAAAAATTTCCCTCTCATGTCCAATTGGAATCTCCCCAAAAGCAACTTGTGTCCATTCCCCCTTGTCCTTTCCATGTGAGTCCTTGTAAAAAGAGAGTCTCTGTCCTCCTTGTAGCTACTCCTTACATACTGGTACATGGTGATGAGATCCCCTCTAAGCCTTCTTTTCTCAAGGCTGAACAAACCCAGTTCTCTCTGCCTGTCCTCGTACGGCAGGCTTCCCAGGCTTTTGATCACCTTGGTGGCCCTTCTCTGGAACCCCCAGCCTGTCCACATCTTTTTTGTGTAGCAGAGTTAATTAATTAATTCAGCTTCAAAGCAGGTGTGTGGATGGGATCACACATCTTCACATCTATGGCACACGTGAGGTATGGAGAGAGGGAGAGCAGCTTTACAGTCAGTGAGAAGCATGTCAAGCTCCAGGCTTCAGTCAGCTTGCAGGAGGGTTAAGCTCAGGCTTTTCAGAAGTACCTAGAAGTGGTTTACACCTGCGCAAGAAGAAGTTGATGACAGTAAGTAGACCTGAGCCAGGCAAAATGTTATGGAAAGCGTTGCCTGAAACGACTTGTAGCAGGCTCCCTAGGGGGTCTGTCACACAGCCAAGAATAGATCCTTCATCAAAGGAGCATTTTGTCTGCCCCCAAATCCAGTGATATTGCCAACCTGGCGTTTCAGAGGAAGAAAGAGATTCCAGATCTACATTTTTAATTGAGAGTTAACCCAAATCTTGAGTTATTTGGAGCACCGTCTCTGTGCAGGTGGATGTGTGGACGTCCTTGCTAAGAAGGTACGGGCACTTTGAACAGAGGGCTTATTCTGATGGCTTTACTGGCAGAATTGCACGCCTCCCTGTGCAAACTGCTCAGAATGCAGCCCTTCTGTCAGCACTAGATGGGTGCGTAAAACATTCACTACTACGTCAGTAGCATGCACTTGGAAGCATCACTATTAAGAAAAAAGTAGTGAGTGGTCTCAGCAGTGTTTGAAAGCAAGTAGTGTGCACAGCTGTTCTGCAGCAGTGGCTTTAATTTTCTGCCATTGCAGGGGACAGCTGATCTAACATTAACTGTGGGTTCGTGCAATGTCAGAAGAGCCCTGAGAATTTGAAAGGAAGACTTGTGTATATTGAAGGAGAAAACCGCCAGGGAAAACTCTGCCCAAAACTGGTTGGTGTGAAGTAGTTGGCTCAAGGGCCTTGCCTACCTCGGAGCATGAGCAATAGGAGGGCAATACCAGTCCCCACTAATATATGATGCCAAGTAAGTTATGTTATTGAGGCACGTTTTCAACACCAGCATGGAAAGTTTAAGTTACCACAAAGCAGCATCCCAGATGACTGGCCTGCTGGTGACTACAAGAAATCCAGTTTTTCACATGGACCCTGCATACACAGCTGCAGCTGAGGACTGTGCGGCTTCACGGCTGCATTTTGCCAACCCACCCATCGCAGTACTTAAGTATACATTAGACTTACTTGCGTGTTTGAACATAGATCTGTAGACCAAAGATTAAATAAAAGCATACAGGTTTTTAGCTTCTTCTGGCAACACCATTCTAAACACCAGCCATACCTCTAGAAATACCTGGAAGGAATTATTTTCGTTTTGTTGAGGGCTGCATAGCTTCTGTTTCAATGAATTGAAAGGATGTGATGAGAAAGTGAGTGTTGCACTATACTGAACCTCACCTTTCTTTCTCTTTTGTTGGCAAGTCAGACTAGTTTCTGGAAAGAGGGGTCCTGTTGAAAATCAGTTAAAAGTGAGGGACATAGGTAGAGATAGAAAGCTTAAGACTGCACACCTGCATTCTGTGAAACTTAGAATTAAATAGCGGTGCAACTGAGTATACAACTTTTATTCTTAGCTGTCTTTAAAAAGATGGGGTTATAAAAAATCTGATTTGCTGTAGGAATAGATGTTTGGGATGTTTCATGCAGACACTTACGGCACGTTACTTCTATCAATAGAAACTGCAAGTGCTAAGCATGCCCATCTGCTTGCTCAACTGAGGCAGATTATCAAAAATCACTGTGGTAGAGATAAGAGCTTTAAAAAAAAAAAAAAAGAGTAGCATCCAGATGCATGTGCACATGTACACGTTAACCACGTCAGTTATTCATCCTGTGTGATATCAGGTTGCCATTCTGTTGCCTGCTGCATTATCTGTTGACAGCTATGACTCCTTACATCTCAGAGCCTTGAGGTCCCACGCTGTGGCCACGCGCGTACGTGGTGGTGGTTTGCATACTGTGGTCTTGTTGTGCAACCCACACTGTCAGCTGGGTCGCAATGGGTAAGTGCTATTTGGTGAATGTGTTAACACGATGTAGTCAGACAAGATTTTGTCCTACCCCATCAGATCTTTACTGAGTTTGCCTTTATACATTACATATACATCCCTAGGAAGGAGGAGTCTTTTTCTTCTCTCTCTTCTCTCCTTCCCCCCACTGTCCTCTTAAACATCGCCCTGTTTATTTTTACAAGTGGTCCATGCAGGGGCAGGCCAAGGAAGAGCCTACTCACGGCACCTACAGACTTGCAGTTGCTGCTCCATCGTTGAGACAGAGCTTACCAGAGCCAGCAGGACATTCAGTGCAAGAAGGGAGTTTGTCGGTGCTGTAAGCTGAAGGCTCAGCAGCTGGAGTCGCAAGTGTCTGGCACCTTCAAAGGAGCATCAGTCCCCATTCTCACTGCCCAGTCCCAGAAGCACATACGGTTCCCAGAAACGATGGTTGGTACCAGTTATTGAATCATCTTTTAACGGAAAGCTACGTGTTAACCCTGCACATCCCGCAGAGAGAACAGATTGCAACATTGGAGCAGACAGGAAGCCATCTCGTTGTTAACAAGTGTCAGAAAGTTTCTGATTAGAGTTTAGTCATGCTTTTTACAGTACACAGGTCCAGCATTATTTGTGTGGATCAGCTTGGCTTCCTCTCAGGCTGACACAGATGCTTATGCAACTGAAATCAAAGCCTCTGAGTAACACGGGGGGTCACGGCTTAACGAAGTGATATGAAATCACACAGCTGTGCACAGCACACACACTAACAAGGGCTTTGCAGTAAAACATCTCATTCACCACTTCTTCTGAAGTGAAATACTTTTAGCAGACTTGTCATAGCTTTAAAAATCCTCGCTCGGTGCTGAAAATTAATCCTCGCTTTCAGATGGGCAAATAAATATTGGCATCAGCTTTGTAGAAACAAACAAACAGCAAGATCTGAGAGTCCATTTGGCCTTTTTCCTTTGCCAGAGGATTCTTCTGAAGCTCTGGGATTGAACTCTGTCAAACTGTATATGGAGCTGCACTTGCAGCCCTGTCAGTAACTCAGGCTTTGGCTGAGCAACAGGCAGGTGCTGTGCAGAAAAAGGGTCACCTGCAAAGCTGGAAGCTGGGAGTAAAAATGGGCGCATGCCTTTTCCTCCTTCTTTTAGTCCTCTGCTTTAAAAATGACTCATTTTTTTTAAAGATAAGTTGTATGAGGGGATAGGTAAGCTGGCCTCTGAAAGATGTTTCACAGGAGCATCTTTGGCATTGTAGCACCCTGAAAGGCCAGGTAAATGGCTACATCTCATCAGCACATATGCTCTCCTTGACACACAGAGGAACGCTTGGTACAGTCAGTCAGGCTTGTAGGACTCAAGGAGCACAAGGGGTAAGTTTGTACGGCTCAGCTCACTGCTAAATAGCCGAGAGTTCAGGAAAATAAGACAGCTACAGCAGAAAAGAGGTTTTTAAATTTTTCCAAGATTTTTTCCTACCAAGAAGATGGCTTCAGAGAGGGAAGTGAAGTAAGAGTTCTGACTGGCAGAGTACTTTTCCATAACCATGTGTCAAAAACTTGTCTGCTGTAAGACCTCCAAGCCAAGGTTGTAGGCTGTGCATGGTTATTTCTTAAGTGCCAGGCAGTGACTTGGGTTGGGACAGTATTTCCATACGTTTAGCTCTCTGCTATTTCTTTTCAAGAAATCTCAGTGCACCCATAAGGTAATAGAGGGCAAACTCACCCACTGATACGCTATCCCTATCTCTGCAGACACCTGATACCACACTCAGTGATGTGCATGAGAACACAACCATCTTCCTAATCCCCAATCTCTCCAGCCACAAGTGGGACTGGCCAGAAGGACCCCAGCCAGCTTTCACTGTTCTACTGCAAATGCAAAGGCTGCAAGACTGTTCGGGCTTGCAAATGGCACCTCTCTGGAAAACTAATACAATGCTATTTTGGGAGAGAAAATACCAAATACCAAACCCCTACTCAGTGGAATTACATGAGAAACCACTATGTGGAGCCAGCCACTAATTATTTGTCCGATGAGGAAACTGGATTCAAACAAGCGTGTTGCCAAAATTTCAGGTGCATGTGATCCCTCATTGCCTTTTGCTTTAGCTCTCTCACAAGTCTAGACACGGGACAACTTTCTGCAACATAAATCGGATGCATAAGCCCATCGGTGAACTTAGTATAAGTGATGCTGTGGAGACAGAAAGACACATCCCTTCCCTGCCTTTGGGAAAGAACTTTCCACCAGGTTTCCCACGCTTCCATCTACCTTATTCCTTGTTTTGCTCCCATCTAGTCTAAACCCTTGCAGCCTGTAAAAAGAGTGCTACACGTTCCCAGACTAAACAAGAGAACAGAGCCTAGCTTGAATGTCATTACTGACAACATGCTGTGGCTTGTGTACATCATCTGGCGGATGCAGATCCTTTTCAGCCACTAGATTAGGATGGAATTTGATTTAGAAAACAGACCAGCTTCTAGATAATGTGTATATTCGAAAGGCTGGGAAATATGATAAACTTCTCCAATTTTAGGCGAGAGGTAATTTCAAATGTTAGGGAAGAGGACAGTAAGAAATGCACACACCAAGGAAACCTTATCTGTTACACAAGACTACCTCTACTGATGAGCCATAGTGAGAATTTATGGACTAAAAGGTCAAACTGCTTTGCACTGGAAACTTTCCTCACCTTTTACTCCACTACTTGATGTGAAGGCTCCTCTGTGTTTCCAATACTGAGTTCAGAGTTTTTGTTACAGGTGGGCAAATGACTGGGATATAGCAAGATGCAGGTGCTTTTTAGAATCATAAAATCGTTTAGGTTGGAAAAGAGTTTTAAGACCAAGTCCAACCGTTAACCTAACAAAGCCAAGCCCACCACTAAACCATGTCCCTAAGCACCTCGTCTGCCCAGCTTTTAAATACCTCCAGGGATGGGGACTCAACCACTTCCCAGGGCAGCCACTTCCAGTGCTTGACAAACCTTTCCATGAATAAATTTTTCCTAATGTCCAACTTAAACCTGCCCTGGCGCAACTTCAGATCATTTCCCCTCGTCCTATCGCCCATTACCTGGGAGAAGAGACCAACCCCCACCTGGCTACCGCCTCCTGTCAGGCAGTTGCAGAGCGCAATAAGGTCTCCCTTCAGCCTCCTCCTCTCCAGGCTGAACACCCCCAGCTCCCTCAGCTGCTCCCCATCAGCCTTGTGCTCCAGACCCCTCACCAGCTTCCTTGCTCTCCTCTGGACATGTTCCAGCAATGCAACATCTTTCCTGTAGTGAGGGGCCCAAAATTGAACACAGTATTTGAGGTGCAGCCTCACCAGTGCCGAGTGCAGGGGGAAAGAAACTCAAAGAAAGAAGAATCTCAAGAATAACTCATGTTTTGGTAGTGATGTGAGATTTATCTGCCTTATTCCTCTGCTATCAAGGAACGAGAGAACTGAAACACAGAAAAGTAAAATTCTGACGCCTTCAGTAACCGTTTCAGATGAATGTATTATTTGATGCATGCAGCAAGAAGCCATAGAAAAAGATGCATACTGTTGGTACTAGGAACCATAGGCCATCTGCTCAGGAATGTCACTTAAACACAACAATCTTTTGAAGAGTACTCAGTTGCCGAGGGAAGTCTTCAGTTCATACTGGTGAGCAGCTAGGAAGAACGGTATTTGGCTATAAGCAGTAGGACGCACAGAGTCTCTACCCTGCAGGATATTCATCTCTACAGTCTGAGCCTTGAGCATGGCTTGTGCCTGCTATGATACTATGATGAAAGAATTTGAGAATGTATATACATATTTTTTCCCTTAGCATCCATTCTCTGGATTTCTCCATCGATGGGAAGCAAAAGAACGTATTGACAGGGAATCACCCACATAAGTTCTTCGACTTAGCTCAGGCTGTTCGTACAATTTTCACCTACAAATGGCATTCACTGAGCCTGGTAAACTACCTAAAGTAGCCAGTAGGGCATGGGGGAGGCAAGAGTTGTGAATTATCTCCAGAGAGCCCCAGGTTTCACGAATAAACAGCCCAAGCACCCTTAACCTAGCTGTAAAGAAGTGTCTTGAAAATTAGGCATTCAGGATGATGTTTTGCTAGTCTCTCCTATCAAGGGAAACATTCCCAAGGAAATAATTCAATATTCCGTCAGGATAAACAACTTGAACACAAACTTCTGTCTTCCGTATCTGAGTGTATCTCACTATTGCTAGGCTGCAGAGATAATCTACTTTTCCCTAGGCTCAGTGATTCTTTCCCCACCTTGAAGACAAAAGGGAAGTCTTGGGAGTAGAAATTGAAAGCGATCCACTTGTGGATCCACTTGTCACCTGTGACTTGCCAATGAGGCTGGACATGATACCAGGCTGTACACATGCTTTTTGCTGCCCAAGCTTGCAGTTTGAACCATTCTGTCTGCCCTACATCAGCAAGGCCTGCCTTGAGCTAGACAAAAAATCACTTTCATTCCAGTGGCAGCTCTGGGTTTGGTAGGATACTTCCTGACCTATCCAGTCTCTGCGGTTTTCAAAGCCCAGTTTTTGTGGCCTTATTTGGGGTAACTCTGACACACACACGCACACACACCCCCTGAGAAAACTTCTGTCCAGCAATCCAGTAAAACCCATCAACCCGAGGTGTTCACACCCAGGCAGCCCCAAGGGCCTGACCATCCACAGCAGCCCCAAATTTCGGAGCCTCCTACAAAAATTGGACACAAATGGCTGCCTCTACACATGCTGGCATTGCAGCTTTAGCAGATTTATAATGCTGGAGCCCCTCAGCAGATACCCATGCTGTTACAGCCCTGGCCAGAAATATCAACCACAGCTGCTTTGGCTCATCTGACAAAGGAGCAGTGATAACCAACTTCAGCATTAAGAACAAAATGAGAGTGTTCTGAATGTAAATTGGATTAATAAATTATACTGCTGCTTTGTTATAGACATGCAAAGGTTCTCATGTGTTAGAGGAGCCATTTCGGTGTTACAAATGCCTGAAGGAACATAGTTCACCGTTCAAGAATCACCAAAGAACAACCCGCTGTGCTTCCATTTAAGCCTTCAAGTACTGCCCCTCAAAAAACACAGTATCTTGTAAACACACGCAGCATTGCAGATTAAATGGAATGTTGAAAGGGTTATTTCTTATTTTAGCATTTCAGGTAGTTTTAGGAAGCAGTCATTCCCTTTTCTGTCTTAATAAAAGCTTGTCCTACTTAAGAGCTGACAAACCCCATTTGTTAGGAGGTGGCAGACTGTACCTGAGCTCTGCTTAAGTTGCACGAGGCAAAAAGGGCAGCCAAGCAGCGCACGCAGGCAGGCTGGGCGAGAGCTAGCAGGGCTCAGTACTGAGGGAAGGGAAAAGAATCAGAAGAAGAGAAAGAGGGGGAAAGCTGTAAGGAAGGGGCAGGAAGGTAGACCGCAGGGGATGAGCAGATTTTATATTAAAAAAACCCAACCACTTTCTTCCAAAATCTCCTTAGAGAGACCAAATCTGTTGATTCCTCTTGCTCTCAGCAAGCAGCTCCAAGGTCCCTTTGCAAAACAGCTCCTCCTCCTCGCCTCACCATCTCCTCCCCGTGGGTGACGTGTCCTCATGCTACCAGCTCCTACATTAATTCCATGACCTTAGGAGCATAGCTAGGAGTCACTGTGATACTTTCTGTTGTTTTAATTAGGAGTCTTATGAACTTATGTTAAAAGAGAATGTTACTGCTCTTCCAAGCTGAAATGCAAAGGAAGTAAAGGAATAGAGCTTGCAAGTCCAACCTCACCACGTTATTCTGTGTGGTTTGCTGCTCTCTCTGATTGTATGATCACGTGCTTGTTTCCAAAGGACCCTGCCAGAGCAGTGCAGGGAGATTTAGGCTTTTTTTTGCTCCCGGAGGTTGGCATTAAATAATAGGTAAGGCAAGGGATTGCATAAACAATAATAAGATTAGACTGTTGGATGCAGAGTTAACATTTAAGGAGGGCAAGGCAGCATCAGGCCCCTGCTTAGAAAAAAATAAGAGAGGCAACCCGCTCCTAGCAGCTGGAATAAACTTCAACGATGCTTAATGATGTGAAGCCATACTGTGAGTCCCAACAGGTCTGCTTGTCTGTTCAGACAGTTCAGAAAGCTTAACACCAGCCTAGAGGTGCCTCTGCTGTCTGCCAAAACAAGTGAAGAAGTCTAAACTGACAAGACCCCCGCCCCAAACGCTGCAGCCTGCTAAGCGTTTGCTTGGGATTGCTCCTGTGGTGGGCACATGGGCTGAACTAAACTGTTCGCAGCTGATCGCCGCTTGTTTTCCACTCCGCAAGGGACGCTTGGGAATAGCTCAGCAGAGGGCTGAGCTCTCGCACAGCAGGTAACGGTGCGAGTTGAGGTTTTTCTAGTTTGATGTTAAATTTTTCCCCGCTTCTTAATACCCACCAAGAAATGCTAGAGCAGTGTGTTTACCATCATTTCCATTTAGCGTTGCTATGCTGGTCTTACAGCTGTATTTGAAGTTAATGGAAATTATGCTTTGAACATGTGAAACGCTGTGTAAGGCTAAGAACTCTTGACAGCAATCCCGGACTTGATATTTACCAGACACTTTAATAGTTTTAGCCCCAGTCTCTTAGTTCTCCTACTGTAGAATTGATAACATGTAGTGCCATTGCTGTGCTGCAAAAATAAGTTAACTAATGCATGAGGAAGCTGGGTACCATGGAGGGAGAAGAGCAGAAGCTCCCCTATGTGTATGCAGCGGAGGACAGTAAGCAGAACAAGCAAGGGCCGAGGCTGTACGTGGAACAGACAGGGCAAAAGGCACTGTCATCGTACAGCTGGGCACAGGCCCTCTGGAAAAGGCGTCTGTGGTTACGCAGTTAAAGGCAGGAGAATAGCTTCTATCTAGAGCAGGGCACATCCCACTTGGAAGGGTATTTCTTGTTTTTGGAGAACTTGTAACCTTAGCATTTTTGCTGTGTGATTTTTTTCGGCAAAAGGTAGGGGAAGAGGGTGTGCTTTTAGCGTGAATGGCTGCTTCTCTCACACCCTGATGAGCTTCTGCAGTTGAGCAGCCACCACGCTACCATGTTTAAAGGTCCTGTTGATCTGCAGTTTCTTAAGTTGTGTGTGTAGGTCACAACAGCGCCCACCTCCTTGCTTTCTGTTGTACCGCCCGAACGCTTGCTGTCTCTTAGCAAGAGGGGTACCTACCGCATGTTCCAGCTCCTGGCCCATAGCCTCGTCTCCCTTCTGCTCACCAGATATGTTAATAGCTTAAGCACATCACCTTCGATTGAGAACTCCAGCACTACGTATGCGCTGAATATCAGTTAATCTCTTCAGAGACTCACTGTCAGTGAAACAAACCAGATACATAATATAGGGGTTCCTATACCTGCAGATCCAAGGAAAACAATGACCATGCCTTGTTCTCATGCCTCAGTTTCCTTTTTGGTGGGTTGAGATCAGGATTGTTTTACATATACAGGCTTTAAACCACAAATCTCTCCTGAACAGCAAAACTGGCTGTCCTTTAGTTAAATTAACCACCCATGATACAGAAGCAAGCCCTTCTGTTCTGCTCAAGCTTTCTGTACCTCTCAAATCCTCTCCAAACCTCTTGAGATTAATATTAAAAGTTCTCATGTCAATTAGGTCAAATACTAACCTCGTTATTCTCCCATTTAACGATTTCCAAACTCTCTTTCTGCAGACATATCTAATTATTTGGTTTTGCTAAGCTGTAGCTGTCCTGTTTCCCTGGTGTGATGTCATCCCTGACTTCAGCAGCGCCGCCTGGCAGCACGTGGCTGACTCAGCGCAGGTTCACCAAGTCCTTCAGGTGGGAAGGGACCCCCAGGAGGCCTCTACTCCAACCTGCTGCTCGCAGCGGGGTCTGCTCTGAGGTCAGATCAGGCTGCTTGGGGCTTTATCCGGTCGGTCATCAAACGCCTCCAAGGATGGAGACTGCACAACGTCCCCAGACAGCCCGCTACGCTGCTCAGCCATCCTCATAGGGACCAAGTTTCTCCTAACGTCACGTCTGCACCTCTCTTGTTTTCGGTAATGCCCGTTGCCTCTTGTCCTCCCACCACTGTGAAGAGCCTGTTTTCTTGGTAGCGCTGCTGGGCTGCCGCTGGGTCCCCCCGAAGCTGTCCCCTCTCCTGGCTGAACCAGCCCTGTTCCCTCAGCCTCGCCCCGCAGAGCACGGGCTGCAGCCCCCCGCCACCTGGGTCACCGCCGGTAGGACGAAGGAGGTACCTCCGGCGCTCCCAAAGCCCAGAGGCACTCCGACGTGTCCTTTAAGGTCCTTCCTGCGGGTGCTCATGCGGTGGAGAGGCCCTGCAGCAGGCTGGGGCGCGGGTGACAGACCACTGTCCTCACTGTCCCCTGGGTACGCGCTCCCAAACTGCGCCCGCCGCGCAGGGCCCGCACCCTTCCCGCAACACCGAAAGCCCAGGGCCCGC
>NW_009258628.1:195409-203010 GCF_000687185.1 Egretta garzetta
TTCCTCCCGGAGCTTGGCGGGCTCCTTCGGAGGCGCGCCCGTGCCGAAGGCTGCAGCTGGCCTTGGTGCGAAGGGAGAAGCGAAGGGGAGCTGGAGGAAGCGCCCACCGGCGGCGTAGAAGGGGCAGCAGGGCTGGAGTCGAGTCGCCCGTCTCGTAGGCGATGTACACCCCGCCTTGCACGAGCCTTTTTGGGTGAGCAGGGAACGAAACCCTCGAGGAGTTTTAAACCGGAGGCACGCGCCTCTGGAAGGCGTCGCCATCGCCAATGGAAGCGGCCCTGGCACGCGGCGGTGCCGCTCGGCGCGCCCGCTGCCGTCCTGGGAGCCCTGGCACGGGTTTGCCGCCCGGGCAAAAGCGTGCCCAGCTGCGCGCGAAGGCCCCCGCTCCCCCGCGGGCTCCGTAGCCCCGCTGGAAAGAGCAATCCCAGATTTTCAGCTGTTGGGATTAAGCACGGAAAAGCGAGGGGCTGCCTGTGGGAAGATGCCGGTAATTCTCGGTGGGCTGTTTGCGTCTTGTGGCGGGAGGATTAGGCCGCGTCTCTCCGAAGAAGACGTGGAGTGCAGCGCCTTAGTTGAACAACAGATGCGAGCTGAGCAGCTGCTGCCAGGATCTGGATTTATTGTCTGGGTATGCGGTAACAGAGCCGAAGGGAAGCTTTGCGGCATAAAAGGGGGCTGTGAGGGGAGTGCGATTCTTCAAACACAAGGTGCTATGGATGGGGAGGGCCCTGTGCCCGAATAGATGTGTCTTTTCCCCCTCCCTTTCCTCCCCACTCCTCAAATCTATGGATCACAGTTGTGTCTTGGGCAGAGAGTCGCCGTTTTGATCCTCGTGTCGCAGGTAAAGCGTTCTGCTGTATTGTGGATTTGCTTAGCGTTTCTGTGGGCTAAGGAAACGAGTTTTTAAAGCATACGTTGTTCAGCAGCGTATATGAAAGTATGTGCTTGTCTGAGTGACGCAGAAGCAGGGAGCTGTTTGGGGGTGAATAGGCTGGCTGGGTGTTTTTGCACTTAGCAAAGGAAGTTAGAAATATGGTGGAAATAACATATATTGGGGGGGGAGCGTGTGTGTGTGTGTGTTGGTTTAGTGTTGTTATTCCTAAAACATCCATCTGGCATCTTTGTGGCCAGAAGCTTTTACTGATGATGCACGCTGTATGTCTTCTGTTAAATAATAGTAATACTGACAGTAAAGGGCTTTGGGGTTGTACACATCAGTGGTTTTGGTAAGCGGCCCCCTCGTGCTGCATTGTGAACTAGCCCCTGTTAGTGTAATTCCTTTTCTTGAATAGTTCAGGGTCTGAGCTTAAGAGGGGATCTTGAGAGACCCTTAAAGAAGTAACAAAAGTGAGGTTTTACAATCATTTAAAAATATATTTAGACGTTTTGGGGTGGTTTTCACTAATGGAGGAGAGAGGGGAGAAAGGGAAGCGGAACGTTCTGCTTTGCTCCTAAAAAAAAAATCATGAGGATTTTCTCCATTGACTTCATCTGAAATAGAACTAGAGCCTAAGGCCTCACCCATGCCGGAAAAGTTGCATCTATGTAATTAAACTTGAAATTGCTTTTTTTCCCCACTATTGACTAAGAGAGACTGAATGTCTCTTGTTTTGTTGGGGTGGGGGATATAATTTTTTTCTCAACAGGGGAAAGTCTCTAGCACATTAGAAGAATTGGATTCTTTGTACTGCGGCTGAGATTAAGACTCTGTATAGAGGCCGTCGGATCAAAGCTGCCCATTTAAATCTCTGGGATAGTCTGCATCCTACTGTGCAAAAGTCCTGACATGCGTGCTGTGTATAAGCATGGCAGCTTTTGTGTTGGGCTTTGCATTCCAGCAAAATCTTGACAAAACTGAATAGTCACAGTTGCACGTCTGTTGGTTTTGGTTTGGGTTTTTTTTTAATAGTATAATGTACCAATACTGTCAGTATTTTTTTTTTTTTAATCCAAGTGTTTTATAAAAGTTTTGCTCCTACAGTAAGGGGAAAACTGTTACTGTATTGTTCAGGGTTGGTTAACTTACACCCGTACACCCTTCCCGTATTGATAAAACTGAAGCTTCTAATTAAAACCGTAACTGTTGACATAGCTGGTTTTGTTCTAAAAAGAGATGTCCACATCAGAAATTTCACTGACCTTTTAGTTAAATTGGCATAACTGCTAAAACTTTTCCCTTCTACAAAAAGGGGTGTCCCAGCTGAATGGGAGGGGAAACAAAGCCTTTCTTCTGTTTGGGAAGGACAGCATGCTGCCCTTTCTGTTTTAAAGGGTTCCTCTTCAAAGTTATTAACAGCCTTTAGTGAGGTACTCCCCCCCGCTTTTGTGCTGTTACTCTTTTTTACTCTGTAATGTACCAATACTGTCAGTATTTTTTTTTTAATCCAAGTGTTTTATAAAAGTTTTGCTCCTATAGTAAGGGGAAAACTTACTGTATTGTTCAGGGTTGGTTAACTTACACCCGTACACCCTTCCCGTATTGATAAAACTGAAGCTTCTAATTAAAACCGTAACTGTTGACATAGCTGGTTTTGTTCTAAAAAGAGATGTCCACATCAGAAATTTCACTGACCTTTTAGTTAAATTGGCATAACTGCTAAAACTTTTCCCTTCTACAAAAAGGGGTGTCCCAGCTGAATGGGAGGGGAAACAAAGCCTTTCTTCTGTTTGGGAAGGACAGCATGCTGCCCTTTCTGTTTTAAAGGGTTCCTCTTCAAAGTTATTAACAGCCTTTAGTGAGGTACTCCCCCCCGCTTTTGTGCTGTTACTCTTTTTTACTCTGTTCATTTTCTCAGCTTGGGGAGTGAGCAGTGTCTGGTTGGTTTTATTAACTCTTTAAACTTTTAACTGTTTTCAGTCCAGCTTGGACTGGGAACTTAAGAGCGCAGTGACGTGGGGTGCAGGGTCAGCCTCCCGAACCGGCAACAACACGGCAACGGGAAGGATTTTCTGCCAACCTGGGGAGTTGCACTACTTGCAGAGGGTGCTAGGCAAGTGCCAGCGCAGGTGCGAGAGAAACTTTGGGGAGCGCACGTGGGAAGGGTGAAGGAGGGAATCTTGGCTCTTGGATGAGTTCGGGTATCTCGCCGTTGTTTTCTCCTGTGCACCTTCTTTCCAGGTGCATTTCCATACTCAATGTAACAAGTGCAGGAGATCGGTAATAAACCTGCACAGCCTTACTTGGTTACTTTGAGGAGCGTTCACTTAGCTCTTTTCTTTTTTCATCTATCTTTGTCTCTCTTGTGTGTGTGGTTTTGGGGTTTTTTTTTAAATGAAATTCTACTTTGAGATAGACAAAAGTTTGGAAATACATCCCGACGAAGTATCCTGAGCTGTATGGCATTCTTCTGTCAGTCACTCCGGTATTACAAGGCTAGGGTAGGTCATGTCTCTTGTAGGCAAGGACTTCTTAACCAGGTGCTGCCCCACATCCTCACCATGCCCTGTCTGTGATGCCCCTGAGGGGCTGTGAAGCATCCCAGGGAAGCAGTAGCTTATGTTGCTGCGAGAAGAACACGTGGGCACGCGTGAGCCCTCTGGGTACCCTTGTCCTCGCAGAACCTGGCAGACCTCATGCAGTCATGGCATGAGTAGATGGATTTCGGAAGCCATCCGCGTGGCTGGCTTTTCCCACTGCTGTCTGCACAGTTTGTTTTCTTCCCAGGCATAGGGATTGAGGTTTGGTAATACTGAAGTGCCTCTTGTTGCCTGCATCAGCCTGGGCTATAGTCACCGTTCGTCACATTGGAGTTTGTTTCTGACTTTCCATATGTGTGTTGAACCTTTTCGGTTTAGGGCAAATTCGGTCAGGGAGGGGCTTGACCCAAAGCCTGTAGAAGTGGATGCGTGAGCTGTCTTTCATCTCCAGTACGCTTTGCATGCCTCACCAAGAGACTTGGGGGATCAGAGGCCAGTTTTTGTTTAGAAAAGTGGAAGAACATAAATATATGCTAGCTTTTATTTAGTTGTCAGTTTTCATGCAAAATTTATACCTGAGAAAATGTCACGACGGGAGCTTGTTAGCCCTGTGCCTGGTGTATGGCTGTGCCGAAAGCAGCCCTGCTGAGCTTCAGCATCTTCATTTTCCAGTCGGAGGGACATTCTGCTAACGCAGTGCTAAGGACACCAAAGTTCACCCAGGTAAATGAGACAATAGCAGTTGTTTAAAATGCTCTTCCATTTTTTGGCTTTGAAGAGGCAGACAGAGATGCAATAGAAGCCTTATTATGCTTTAACTTTATCAGAGTTGGCCAGTTGTAGTCTGTAAAATACAGACCCATGCAGGTGAGGATCCCCTCTGCTTTCCCCATGTGCAACAGGGAATACAGTGAGGAATACTGGTATGGCTAGGAAAGGGAATGGGGTGGGGGGGATGTAATGTGAACACATCAGAAAGGCACTGGAGATCAGCATTTAGAATATGAAATAGCAAGTTGACTGACATATTGCAAGGGCATAGTATTCTGGATACTATGCACTTTTATTTCTTTAAATCCTGTGGATACAGCTACGAGGTGGCACACCCACATTGTTGTAAGACATGTATTTATTAAAACAAAAAAACCCAAACCTTTTCTTACTCAGTGGACTGAAGTCTAAATCTATTCTGTTCTCACCAGGCAATACATATTTTAGATAAAGAATTATTATGTTTTTGAAGACATATATTAACACAAGTTAGAGTAATATGAACCTTGTTTCTTTTTATAAACATGTATTTTTGCTTATTCTTCTTTCTCCTGTCTCTCATCCCTTTTCTTTTATCCTGACCCTTTTTATTTTTTTATTTTAAGGAGGGTGTATTACACAAGTACAGACTTCAGTTGTACTGAATATCCGATCGCTGTTCCTAACAGAAATGTTCTGGTGCAGTTTACTGTTTTTGTGCTAGGGAGCTACTGCATTTCAAGCGTCTATGTAATCAGAACAGGTTTGCAATTTTATATGATGTTTAATGTGTTCTTTTGCTCTTTGTCTGGACTTTATTTCAGGGCATCTAGATGATGATGGGCTGCCACATGGATTCTGTACAGTCACCTATTCATCAACAGACAGATTTGAGGGAAACTTTGTGCATGGAGAAAAGAATGGCCGCGGCAAGTTCTTCTTTTTTGATGGAAGGTAGACACTGACTCTTTGATTTTTCTTCTATATTCTGCCTCCTGCTTGCAGTGGTACAAAACTAATCTACATTGATCGTATGCTGCAGAGTTTCTGGATCACCTTTCTCATTAAAAACTGTAGCTGGAAAGTTTTCTCTGCTGCTGCTGTGGGCTTGGGGGCCTTGTATGTAACGTGATGCCTGGAGTTGTTTCCTGGTGGGCGAATGCCACTGTGTGAGCTCTTTTAGCACTGTAAAGTTAGGAACTAATTAGAGACTGTAAGAACTGGGAGGTGGTCGGAGCTATTGGGAATCATGCTGACAGTGACTTGAACTATAAAGTTCAAGTTGGTAACTGCGGGTAGAATTCTTTGTTTGTCTTATAGCCCTATACAGAGGCTGCAGCTGGACTGGGAGCTCCCCGTGCCAGACCTCACGCACAAGACACAGGACCTTGACAGAGAAGCTTACCCTCTGCTTGGTCTTGGAAGTGGTTTAGTGGTTAAAGGACTGAGTTAAATATGGTTTTGTTCCCAACTCTACCTAATCCTCTGCAAGTTGCTTGTGGCCTGATTTATTTCCAGAAAAGCCCCCATAATTTCCCCTTTCTTCCCTGGGAATTGTGGCAGTGAAATTGGGCTAGTCTGTGGCTATGCATTTTGTATTTTCTTCTCAGGCCTTCGTTATGAACACCTTGTACATCTTCCCCCAACTGCAGCATTTCTCTCTGCAGTTGCAGTTACTCAGAACTTCCTCCAAAGGAGCAGCAGATGTATAAAATGACACGATTCTTCATGGTTTTGCAGCTGTCGGTGGCACTATGAATAGCAGCCGTTAAACTGACAGTCGTGCCGGGGCTACTCTCCTCCCGCTCAGCGAACTTCTGAGCAGGAGCGGAGGTATTGTGCCGTCTCAGTGAGTCAGCTCCTTGTCTGTACTTGCCTTTGCAATTGCCTCATACTGAGGATTGTGGGGTGGTTTTTTTATGAGAAAGATAATATATTTATTCAGTTATGCAGAAACTGATCAAGCCTCCAAGTTTGGATGAAGAAAAATCCCCACTGTTGTTGGTAATGGGCTTATTAAATCTTGTATGAGTAACTGAAAATCAGTACTGCCCAGCAGCTGACCTCTCTAAAATAGCCTTTTTTTTTTTTTTTAAGTTGGCAGACAGCATCTCTCTGGACACACGTACATAATGCTTCTGTGCTTGTTGATGATCTCAGCAGGGCAGTGGCTGATTGTACAACCAGGGAAACTGACCCTCTATTTTGTTTGTAGGGCTGCTCCTCCAAGTAATCCAGGGTACAGGCAGTGCTCTGTGGGAGAACTCAGGCTGCTGCTGAGCCTTTTCTGTACAGCTTCAGTGTTGCCAACTTTTTTTTTTTTAATTTTCATAACCCTTAAAAAAATGGAACAGTTGGCTACTGTATGACTTCAGGAGCTAGCAGAATGAAAATATACAAAAATAGTCTGTAATGTGGTTTTGGAAAATAGGTTATTTTTATAAACTACCCTAAGCTTGTTTTTAATTTAGCTAAAATAGCCTTAACTGAACCAGTGGCTAGTTACTAAAGATGTTGTGATTTGCCTAGCTACACCCAGCTAGTAAGAGTAAGTAGCTCTCTGAAGAGGATGGTTCAGGTATCGTGACATGTTGCAGGAAGAATGACCTGGCACAAAACAGGACGTGCTGTTTCCATTAACTGTGCCACGGGCAAGGCTCAGGATTTATGAACAAGAGAAATGAATGCCCAGAATTTCTCAAAACACCTCTCCCCTTGCAGTCCTGTGTGCTTCAGTGCAGTAAGTTAGCTGGTTTTACCATTCCCACATCTGTTTCCCTCACAGGCTGCTGGTAAAGGCTGACAGCTAAACTGCTGTAGGCCTGTTCTTCGGGAGTAGCTGAGTCCTGTCGGGTGTTGGACTGGCAGCAGTGTAAGCATTCTTATTTTTTGAGTGCTGGGAAATAGGATTGGCTGCCTGGCTGCCTTGTTTGCCTCAGTGAAAACTTTTCCCTTTACTGGAATAGCTGTCCCCTTCCTGTTGATTATTTAAGGGAGTGGAAAACCTGGAATGACGTATCAGTTGTTTTTTCCTTCCCCTTCAAAAATGCAACAAAACCCAGCGTATTCTTTCAGAGAGAGAAGTTTCGCCTCTGGCATACTCCCTGTTTTGGATCGTGTGCTTGAGCTTTCTTTGGTGCTAAGGCTTGCTGGAGCGCGCTGTACAAAACACTTTGCGCAATAACTGCGAGTGTGAGAGCAGAGTTTGGCACAGAGCTGCAGCTGCTCTTCTCCCTTAACCAGGAACTCTGCTAAACTGACATCTCCCAGAACATGGTAGAGAATGGTATTCTTTTTAAGAAAAAGTTTTCAATGCTCCCATACAGAGGGAAAGGTGGGAAATCGGGCAGCAAGGGATTAATGGATCGGGGTCTATCAATGTGACTTAATACCTGGAAGGGTATTATAGTAAGTATTTTCCTCCCCCCCCCCAC
>NW_009258628.1:203407-219277 GCF_000687185.1 Egretta garzetta
CCCCCCCCCCCAGCTCTTAGCACTGGTTTATTTTTTAGGTAGTGGGTGTCCTAGATCCCCTCTAGCTAGGCCTGTTGGATAATGGCAAGACAGCACGTCTTGTCTTCAGTAAAACTTTACATTATCACAAACGTGATAATCTGAGAAGCAAACTGGAAAAATACAGGCTAGCTCAGGGTTTGTATTAACAAGATTTTGTTTATGCAAGACACAGATGCTATTTATTCTTATTTTTTAGGTAGTGGGTGTCCTAGATCCCCTCTAGCTAGGCCTGTTGGATAATGGCAAGACAGCACGTCTTGTCTTCAGTAAAACTT
The DNA here is from genome assembly GCF_000687185.1 of Egretta garzetta. Taxonomy (NCBI): domain Eukaryota; kingdom Metazoa; phylum Chordata; class Aves; order Pelecaniformes; family Ardeidae; genus Egretta; species Egretta garzetta. The sequence continues at coordinate 203,725 of NW_009258628.1, forward strand.
TACATTATCACAAACGTGATAATCTGAGAAGCAAACTGGAAAAATACAGGCTAGCTCAGGGTTTGTATTAACAAGATTTTGTTTATGCAAGACACAGATGCTATTTATTCCTCCTCGTGCTGCTTGGGTCTTGGTTGCAAGTATCGTGTCTGGCTGCAGAGACCATACTTTGAGAGCTTAAGAAGAGAGAGAGAGAGGAGGGGGGAGCGGGGTGGGAATAACTCAAAAACTGTGAAAAGTGTAAAAGTTTTAGGGAACCTGACTTTTTAGGCAAGGTTGAAAGACGTGGAATTTTTTCTTTAGGTATTTTGCTTTTGATTTCCTTAAGATTATTTGAGAGTAGAAAGAGGTGGATTTTTGGACACTTTTGCAGCTTAATACAGTGGAAGAAAACTTGGAGATTTGAGTTACAGTAAAAAAGATATTTTTTCCAGTGATGAAGCACTGTTGTAATTCAGCAGCTTGTTAACTTCAACTGATGTCATCAAAGCTAATAAGAAGGTTTTTTGGTCTGGTTCATTATACAAGTGGCTGCTGCTTTTAAAGAGTAATCCTACATGTGGACTGTGTGTGTTGCCATCTGCAATGAAATTCAAACCTGGTGATCTGTTAAACCAGAGGGGAAAGTGTTGTCACTTATAGTTGAGTAAGTGCACAGATTTCTGGTGGTTCCCTCATCTGCTCTGCTCCTTCCCTGTGCTGTGGTGCCGTAGCTGTCTGTGCAGCTCTGTAGCAACCTGGATCAAGAAATTCATCCAACTGAAAAGTAAAGCAGCTTTCCTGCCCCTTCCTGCTCTGCATCTGGTTTGCATTGAAGCTTTTACTGTAATGTATTTTCCCATGGAAAGCTCAGCCAGCTTGCCAAAATTATGTAAAAACAGAAAGTGAAGCTTTGGAAACCAAAAGGTTAATTCCGAGAAAACATTCCTTCCACAACTCTTGAAAATCTGTTTTGTAAAGTTTTGTGGAACACGTAGAGTCATGTGCTCCCAGATGCTGTTTGGATACCTTAGATGATTGCATCAGAAGAATTATGCAGTGCAAGTATGTGTACTGCAGCTGGCCGTTAGCTAAATAAGGCTGGGGTAAAAGCTAAACAGTTTGTATTTCTTTGTGCTAGCTCTAACCTGAGAAAGGAATAACTGAGTAGATCCTCTTGTACAGCTATGCTGTCGATTTTTGTAGTTTCTCTTGGTAGTCTTTTTTTTTTAAGAAAGGAAGCAGACTGCAAGGTACGATTGCTCCCCTTCTAACGGGTTTGCAAGACAAAACAGAAGTGAAATATTTCTTTGTTCAAATCCAAGTGCAAGCCCTAGTTCTGTTTGACAGGCTGTGTTCAGTTTTAATAGGAGTACATGAAAAATGACGGTGCTTTTAGCAAATCCGGTACAGATTGCTGCTAAGTGTATCTCTAGGGAGCTAACACTGAACCAGTAGCAGGTTGCCATTTGTGCCCTTTTGCTGTCTGCCTGTACGGCAGTTCAATTCCATCTTGCCAGAGAGATGTCAGTAAAGATCCAAACATAGGAGGTAGAAAATCCTGATGTGAGAGTAGCCTCCTTGAGCAATAATTTCTTCTTTGACCATGAGCATCCATTCGCTGCTGTAATTTGCTACCCCCAGCCTATTAAAAAAGCTCAGCAATGCAATTCGGATGAATAATGCTGTGCCCATGCAGCACACCCTGGTGAAAGGACAGCGCAAGTTGTTCTCTGCCTCTGAGGGTCCGTAGAAGAAGGTTGTTGGTTTTCATCTTGGCTTTCCAGAGAAGCCAGGTTTACCTTCCTACTCCCCTTCCACTCATCCCCCTCAAATTTGGTTGAAACTAGCAAACGCATCAGGGTTTCAGACGTGGGGGGTAGCAATGCCTGGCAGGGGACAGAGGAGAGATGCTGGAAGCTGTGTCCCAGCAAGAGAGGTCCCCGGCAGCCACCGCCGCCAAGCCTTTTGGCCTAGCTTTCAGCCCTCTTGCACACAGCTCTGCCCTGCAACAGCCTGGGCTCTCGGGGAGAGGCCACTGAGAAAATGAAGAAAAGCTGATCATTGCTGTGGTGGTGCGCGTTTCGGGGAGGGTACTCAGCAACAGCAAACCAAGCATGAACAGGTACCTCCTCCTAGGACCTGACTTTCTTGAAGGTTTCCCCTCAGCCTCTCTGTACCAGTAGTGCCTCATGTCGAGGCTTTGGGTTCACCTCTGAGAGAGGTGAATAGTCTTCCACTGCTGTTTTCTTTCTCTCTTTACCAGCACCCTGGAAGGGTACTATGTTGATGATGCCCTGCAAGGCCAAGGAATCTACACTTACGAGGATGGAGTGGTCCTTCATGGCACATATGTGGATGGAGAGCTGAACGGACCAGCCCAGGAGTATGACAGTGATGGGCGGCTGATATTCAAAGGGCAGTATAAAGACAACATTCGACATGGAGTTTGTTGGATTTATTACCCGGTAAGTCTGGCCACCTGCTCTCTTTACACAGCTGAAACAAATATCCACCATGACCCAGCTACCCAAAAGTCAACAGGTAAAAATCAGGGTGGAATTTCTGTGCATTCTGATTTTGGATAATCCTACATACAGGCAACCGTTTTCAGTGTTGAACGTTTGCCCGGTAAGACAGGGTTTAGCAATGCCTCCACTATTTTCATCTTCCAGGGAACCCAGCCCCTTGGAAGTGCATTTATGTGCATTTATTTATTTATCTTCCCAAGGAGATACCCTTGGGAAGGCTGGGCCAGTGGTTTTGTCACCTTGTAGTGCTGACTGCAGGTGAGGAGCATGGGAACCATGCAAGCTATTGCAACCTGCTGCTCTTATTTAACTAGGAGGGGAGCCTTTGTACACTTCTGCAGGGTATGTTGTTGGCTTCCCCCAACAAATCAGATGTAATTTTTTTTTTTTTTTTTAATTTTAATTCCTATTCAGCCTTACACAACACTCTAGACTTGAACTTTTCAATCTTCACCTTGTGCTGAGGAGAGGGAAACATCTGCATGTAACTAAGCTACTGGTCAAAACCCAATCTATTTCTGTGCTACGTATTGCGCGTACTTGAGTTGCAGATTCATTTCAAATGCTCACCATTGGCTGTTCATTTTTTTTACTGTTTTTCACTTTTGCCATTAAGCATGTGTGTTAGAATCAACAAATGCTTGGTGTACGCTGCCAAACAAGTAGCAGTTTTTCAGTACTAAATAAATAAAAGACACAAAGCTGACCCTTCAGGTCGTATGCCTCCTGTTTTGTCTTTCAACTGACAAGGAATTGCTGTACTTTCTGGAAATGTGGATATTTAGAGATTGTTTATCATTACCATCTTGCCAGACTAAAGGATGCAAGGTGTTTCAAAAACCCCTTTGCTATGGAAGCAATTGTTTATGCATGGTTCTCTGCATGATGCTATGTGCACAAATTTTTACCCAAACTTGAGGTTCACTGTTCCTTACTGCTGTATGTTGGAAGCTCTTTCATCCTTGGAGTTGTCCATGTGTGGCTTTGGGCCTTCGTTTGCAGGCTGTTCACAGAAAAAAAATTGCCAATTGAAACTCTGTATTTGTGTCGCATGAAAGGAAAGACCTTGGGGTTTTGCCTATTTCAAACAACTTAGAAAGCCCTGTTCTTTTTTTTTTTACCAGTTTTATCCTGACTGGAATGACTTCACCCAGCTTCTTCATGTGTCTGTTTCTCACTCATTTTCATGTTCTGAACTTGCTGTAGCTTTACAAAGCTTTAAAAAGTTGGGAAAAATCTTTTTCGTTTACTGAAGATAGTAAAGTATAATTAAATGCTCTGCCATTTCTTCTTGCCTGTGCTTTCAGGATGGGGGCAGCCTTGTGGGAGAAGTGAATGAAGAAGGGGAGATGACTGGAGAGAAAATAGCCTACGTGTACCCTGATGGAAAGACTGCATATTCCGGAAGGTTCATAGATGGAGAAATGATAGAAGCAAAACTGGCAACTCTGACATCTCTGGAGGATGGGAAACCTCAGTTTGAAGTAGTACCAGGCAGTAAGTTCAGCTAACACAGAAACTATTATTCTTGCTCCCAGCCCTTCGTTGCGTGTTCCCCATTAGAGACTCTAAAGGCTAGCTGTGATGAGATAATATCTATTAGTGAGAAGCCCTTTTTCTGTATTTTAAAGTTGGACAGAAAGGCACGTTGAGCTTGCTCTGGGAACGAACTGGAAGTGACTCATGCAGTGGTGCTGCTGAATGGGTGCAGTCCCGCTTGTTGCACACACCATTGCCACCTCTGCCAGCTGGAAAACCTGCTTAATGGTGTTAATCCTGGCAAAAGTTACAGGCTTTGTTTTGTTAGTAAAATAACTAGAAGTGGAGAAGGGAGGCTGTGGTTTGGTTGTAGCTCTGTCGGTTGGCTTTGTGCAAGTGAATGTCAGCACTGAGTATTCTGGCATCTGTGTTACAGGGCTGAGAGAAAACACAGGGATTGGAATTGGTGAACTAGGTTCAGCTGTTGTATAACAGTCTGATTTGCTGGCATCCTTCAGTCTGTCCAGTCCTGCTGGTGGAAAGTGGCTCTGAAATGGTTAGGGTCAGGGTGGTGCCTTTGACTTGTGTAGCCAGTGCTCCTTCTCCCGGGCAGTGGTGGCTTGGGACTGTAGTTCTGGAGCAGCTTTGTTGCTCTGAGGTGTATGTGATGTTTTGGAGGTGAGTGAGTTAAATCTTTCAGTTGTGATAGCAAATCAAAATTAAACTTAAAAGATAGCTTCTGAGAGGGTACAGTTGTGCTTTGTAAATAGGATTGAATTACGCTCTGGAGGAAGCTGCCTTCAGCCTGAACAGGTCTTGGTCACTAGGGACAATGGCCCTTTGTCAAACTTTGTAATGTTGTGGGTTTGGGGCATTTCCCCACCCCCCCCATCTTATTTCCACCTGCATCATAACCCATCTCCCAGGTAGTCCTCTGGCAGTTGATTGTAGAGGGATGTAAGGATAAAATTAGAGCTGTACCGCTGAGCTGCTTGTTGTTAATGGAGGGAAATAAATGGCTGTAGCAAGTGTACTTCTTTGTGATTACTGAACATTATCTTCTGGCCAAAGTCTCTTTAGGATTTGGACTAGAAAACTTTCTGTATTTGAAATAGTCCAATCTAGTCGCTCACTGCAAGGGGGTTGGACTAGATGACCTCTAGAGGTTCCTTCAACCCAAAACATTCTATGATTCTATGATTATTTTTATTTTTTTTTATAATTGATGTGTTATTGAATATATCCTTTTAAATTTTGCTTTACTTCTTAATTTTAATCAGAGACTCTGGGAGAGTCAGTTTTGAAAGACTGTCCAATCTTCCTTTAAAAGTTGGTAATTTGAAGAACATATATATCACCATTTTGTGATAATGCTGAGGGGAAAAATAATCAAGAAACAGTATCTCACTGAAGACCTTTTACAGGTGCAGTTCTGTTTAATACCTTGTTTTGGAAGCATAGCATTTATTTCTTGCAGTCATTAAAATTTAATTTTTGAATGTCTTGATTAAGTTAAGGGTTGCATGCTTTCAGTACTGCCATTTAGTTTATTTCATTTGTTGATTTCTGGTTTTTTTAGGCCCAGTGTACAGTTTTGACAAATCTACTTCATCCTGTATTTCTACAAATGCACTTCTTCCTGATCCTTATGAGTCAGAGAGGTAGGCTTTTTTTCTTCTGCCCTCTTTCATTATTGTCCATATTTCTTTGCTGTTACGTATTTAGGGCCGAATTTTGCAAACCTTTTCTCATTTCAATATTTTTAAAGTGTGCAAGGGTTTGCAAAATGGAACCTGTTACTGCATATCAGTCAGCGTTTGACTTGATTGAATTCCTTTCTGATCCGCACAACAAAATTACACTCTAGTGGACAGAACACAATAATGCTTTTTAAGAGATTAAACTAGGATAATTTCTTAGCGTTTCAAAGACGTGTTCAGTCAAGTCCTAGACTGCACTAACAGCCCACATCTACAATATTCTGAGCAAAAAAGTATGCTGTTCCCTATTTTCTAGATGTGTAACTAGGTTCAGGCTGCAGTGGGCTGCATTCAGTGTCTCTCACTGAATGGCGTGTGTTGTACAAAGTTTTCTCCTCTCCCTACAGATGTAGCAAAGTGGCAGGAGTAAATCATCAAGCGGAGGAAAGTGAAATACTGTCTGTGACAACCCTGTAATGTCAAAACACGTTCCTCAGCAGTTGTCTTATTGTAGTCAGTCGGTGAGGTCTCTTCTGTGGCTATTCCACAATTACACTTTTTACCTAGACTTTCAAGAGGCTTTGCTCTCTAGATATCTTGATTGTAGTTCTTTTCTGATACTCTGAAATACCTGATTAGTAAATTGCTGGCATTAATTTGCATCAAGTGCTTGAAGATCTAGGGCTTCACCTTGAAAACTCTTGCTCAGTGGAGTAATAATCTGTGCATGTTTACACCAGCAACCTCAGCTTAGTGGGGACCACTGGGATTCTGGTATGTTATGGAGGGTGTTCTGAGTTGAAGCCATTCCTGAGGAGTAATAGTAGATTAGCACTTTAAAAACAAAACAAAACAAAAAACAAACAAAAACACAACCCAAAAACTAATAGATAAACCAGCCCCCACTTCCCACCAAATCTCCATTTTGCCAAAATAGAGAGAACGTATGGAGGGGAGGAAGGAGAAGGAGTTGCATTTGGAGGGTTTACATTATTATTATTATTATTATTATTATTATTTTTATTATTATATTGCAGAAGTCAGTGAAAACTGTAGCCAATCGCTAATTCCATGCCCTTTTCCCTTTGTAGGGTGTATGTTGATGTCTCTCTCATTTCCAGTGCTGGAGAAGGATTATTTTCGAAAATAGCAGCAGAAGCCAGTACAGTTATGTCCTTTTACAACGGAGTGCGAATTACACACCAGGAGGTAAAGGAGAGAAAAAAGTCAGTCTGAATTTTCATTGCTCCTTCTGAAATCTCCTTATAGTAGGATTTTACACGCACCCCCCTTCCCACTGTTAAGATTTAATTGAAAGAAAGTGCATGTTCACCTATGTGTGTATATATATATGAAAAAGTAGTGATTGTTTGGGGTTTTTTTAACGACTTACGGGAAAAGCTTTAGTTGCATGTATTGAATGTTTGCTTTCAAACTGCTGGCAAAGTTGACCCCTCCACACACACACACGCTGGATTTCTGCCTTGCAAACTAGGTAGACAGCAGAGACTGGGCCCTCAATGGAAATACAATATCCCTGGATGACGAAACAGTTATAGATGTGCCAGAGCCCTACAACCACGCCGCCAAGTATTGTGCCTCGCTGGGGCATAAGGCCAACCATTCTTTCACTCCGAACTGCATCTACGACCCGTAAGTAGAGTCCCGGGTTTCGGAGGGGAAGCTGCAGTCCAGTGGTCCGGGCTCACAGGGTGTTTCTGGGCAGCTGAGTGAGGAGCTGCTGGTGGGGCTGGGAGAAAAGGGTCCAGGCACTGAAGGAGTTCCGGCTCACCTGGGCCAAGTTGGAAACTGGCAGGCATTGCGGGTGCTTGATGTCTCTTGGGACTTAACACCATCGGAGTATCCTGAAGTTTGCAGCTGTGTTAATTTTGTCATGAACTTCAGGAGCTGCCTTTTGATTCTAAAACGCATAAGCACAGCTCTAAATCCTAGCTTGGCTAGGACTGCACCGTATTTGCTGCACTACAGCACCATCAAATGTGCTCTCATTTCTGAAACTCAAAAAATAAGCATCTTGCTGCTCCGCAGTTGGTGCGGAGCACTAGGAAACTTCTGATGTGTACATACGCTCAGGGGTGTAAATACTTTCATATCAGTGTATAACCAAACAGACCTGTGGAGAGAGAGATGTAGAAAATAGTTTTCCTTGGTTAAATAAGCCAATTCCCTTTACTGTGGGGCCCTGGGAGAAGGCCTACAGATGTATATTTGGTCAGCAACCTGTACCGAGGAAATTAAGATGAGCAATTTTCCATGCTCTCCAGTCTCTCATACTCTACACTGTTTTCCTGTCGTGCAGATGTTTACCTCTGCAAGCCCAAGGCATGTGGCAGTGATTACCTTTGTTTTATTTATTTTTTTACAAACAAGCAGTGTTGCAGGACTGTTGAAAAATGTCAAGTAATAGAGCTACACAAAGCTGTTTTACTATATCGATGGTTTTGCCCTTATTACCTTAAGTCTTCGTAAGATTGACTCAAGCAGTCTACTCATCTGATATCAGATTATGTGATATTACTCTGAGCTGTGAGTGACTTCTGAAGCTATACCAGGGGCTAACAGAGTCTGTGAAATGACAGCTAAGCCTAGCAAAGGTGTTTATTCTTTGTCTAGGTTTGTTCATCCTCGTTTTGGGCCCATCAAGTGTATCCGTACCATCAGGGCTGTGGAGAAGGATGAAGAATTAACGGTGGCTTACGGATACGACCACAACCCCGTTGGGCAAAACGGGCCAGAAGCACCGGAGTGGTACCAGCTGGAACTGAAAGCTTTCCAGGCTGCCCAGCAAAAGTGAAACGGGAGCTCTTTCTCCATTCAGCAAACTGAAATAGAAACTTGGATCTATGCACTACCTTTATACTGAAAACTGGACAACCAGGGATTGTTCATGCCGTTGCATCATAACTTTGCATTCTGTGTTAAGAGATAAGTTTCTTGCATACTAACTAGGTTTGACTGTGTTACTCATAGCAGGTTTAAAATTAGCTAGCGTTGCACCAGTCTTATCTGGAGAAATTATTTAATATTCTATACGAGACGTGATATTCTTTGGTAGCTTCTGCTTTTGCACCATATGCAAAGATGCCAAAAGACTAGACAGAAAACTAAAATGGGTATATCGTTCACTTTTAGTCGGCAGACTTAGTGTTGCGCTCTATCTGCCTAGGCATTATTGTGCAACTGCATTTTGCATATATGCCACTTGTGATGATAACAGTAATATTTTGATATTCTCTAATAGTAGCATAATTTTGCCTTTTTAAACCTTTGATCTGAATCTTGCAATAGAGCAGTTTATTTATTAGCATATAGGAGGCTGGGTTTTAACTCCCCTTTCCTCTTGTCTGAACGTTGTTCTTTCTACAAATCCTCTTTTGCAGGAGAAAATCCTTTCTAACTAGTGGAAAGGCTTGTGTGTGTACGTGAGAGTGCTGTGTGTTGGTCTCTGTGGCTCTCTAAATAGTATAGCAACATGTCCAAACCTAATATTTATCTAGCCTTTATGGCTGGCTTATATTATTTAATTTATGGTTATGACACGCAAATGAAGCTGTCCTTTGCATGAAGATTTTCTGAAAGGAGAAAACAGATTCGCTTTTGGAAGGACTTTCAGAAGTACGTGTTCTGGAAGGCAAGCACCTTACTTGCATTTAGTGTCCGTGAGTTGGTTTGTGTATTTCGCCTGTTAAAGCGGCCAGTTCTCAAGGCAAAAGTTCTAGCAAAGAGATGCTTGCACCTCACGTGAATTCTCTTGAAGGAGGTGTATGTATTTGAGGGCAGGCTGTAGTACTTGGTGAAGGAGAGCTGTATCTTTTGTACATGTTCAGTTGACAAAGAATATAGCCTTATAGCCGTCTTTTAGTAGTACTGGTTTAAGACACAGTAAATTAATATAGTATGAGATATCAAAATAAGATTTAAAAAAAAAAAAAAAGATGTGAAAAGATTGTTTTTGAAAGACAAACAATGAATGTAAAAACATCGCTCACTGCTCATATTTAGAAACAGCCGTCAATCCATAGCTTTGTTGCAGCCAACAGTGGGGGCTTGTGACTATTCACCTGCAGGGCTGTGTTCTGGGGTTTTTCAGGGGTAGGGAAGCGGTCGTGCATTTTTTTCAGATACTGTACTGGTCTTGCCTAATGCTGTATAAGAGAGAAATAACGTATCATCTCGGTCTGGATACTGGAGCCCTTCTGGGACTCCGATGCTCTCTTTTTGGGTTTAGCAGCTTAGGAAAAACTCAAATGCATTTGCAACACTTTCTTTAGATGTTTGTAGTTTTAAAAAAAAAGCTTGTATATATGTAACATAAATGATTTGGAAATCAGACCTACCTTTCTATTGCAACACATTTCAGTTGGTTGCTTGAACGGTTGGAGGTGTCTGGCTGGCTGGGGAGCTAGGCATGGAGAATGTGTTGGGTTGGTACCTGCAAGTGGAAGGATGAGGTTGCTGTTTTGTGCAGTCTGAGAATCCTTGCTTTGGTACCTGTACAAAGTTAGGAATCATTAATTCCTAACCTAACCTGGGGCTCTCTTTAGTCCCTGTGACAGATCGCAAACCTTTTCTAGCACATCACCATTTAAGCTTGCACAAAAGCTACTCTGTGCATGTGCTGGGGCGGGGGGGAAGTAGGCTCAGGGCTTTTTGATGCTCTTCCAGCAGTGATCGGAATGTGAGCTTTGATACCACCCATCTCCTTGCGCTTTAGACTCGGGCCACAGCTTCACTTCTTGTCCATGGCTCAGGGACTCGGCTGAGTGTGCAGAGACAGAACTGAGCCTCACAGGTGAGGGAGAGTCGTCAAAGGCTGATTGGCAGCGTGGCTTCAGCAAATTAACCTCAAAAAGAAATATGCATGTCTTGATCTTCCCTTGCCTGCCCACAGGTCATTGTTTTAGATCATTGCTGTTTCAGCCGTTTGCAGAAAAGCATGCCTCTCTGGAAGGAAGCTGTTGCGTGCATCTTATGGATTATTCTGCCAGGACGGTGAAGTTTGCAAAGTTGAGGCTTGTGGTTAAGTGCAGGGAAGAGGAGAGGGAAGATACGTGATGAACCCTGCTGCGAATGGATGGTAACTCCTTCCACAGTCTTGATAACCTGCTTTGGACTGCTGGCCTCTTTGTGCCCACTAGAGAATCATGCTTAAAATGTTCTGACCCCTAGAGCTCCTCTGGCATCATTCCTGATCAGTCTCTGACTCCTCTGCTATCTCCTCTTCGTGTGGAGTTGCTTATGTTTTAATAGACTAGTCAGTCTTCACGTTGCCTGATTTTTGAGATAAATACAAGATAGGTGCTCCTTGTGCATCGGGTTTGAAGGTTGCTTCCTAAAATAGGGAAATTCTAGGAAGAAGAAAAAGGCACTGAGGTATCCTCTGTGCGTTCTCAAAAGCTGTTAATTCAGTGACAGTCAAGCAGATTCTCTTGCTGCGGCATATGCTTGTAGCCTGGTAGTATGCCACAGTTGTGGCTGTTGTCTCTGTCAGCTCTACCGTCCTTTTTCTCTCTGCTCTGTTAAAATCTATTGGTCCTCCTATAGATCCCTTCTTCAGTGACCAACCTTCTATAAAAGTTGTGATTGTAAAGCTGCTTTGGCTTGATTCAGGACCAAGCCTTTTAATTCTTCTTTGTTTTCTTTTTCTTTGTGGTCTGTTAGGGTGGAGATGGTTGGGATGGTTTCTACCACCGGGTAGCAAAAGGGCTTCAGGGCTCAGTGTGTCCTTCAGAGGTTTTTGAGAGGTGTGCGTTGGCAACCACAGGTTCAAACACAGCTTAGTTACAGAACTCCAAATAATGCCTTAACTCGGTCAACGTATTGCAGCTCAGCTTCTGGGGCTCACTAGATAGCAAGACCAGCTTAGCAAAACTATTTTTCAGTAGTAACACGAGACCCACACCATAACACGGTTTTAATTTGGAGCAGAGGAAGCAGTCATTTTGCAAAGCAATCCATTTGAGCCTGTTGAATGCAGCTGACTATTGGTGAATATGCAATAAGTAAAGCAGCTCCACTTCTCAGAGTCTGGCTGAAGACCTGTCCAGCTGGCACAGAAACTGGAAGAGGAGCTGATGCCTGTCAGCTGAGCCTGGGTGAGCAGCTGGCTCTCGGAGCACCCCTTGTGACTAAAGAATGGCCTAAGACAACCTGGAATAGCTGCATTTTTCAGGTACGGATCAGTTCCCGACATCTGCCGTTAGTCTGCAGCGCTGCACGTGGCGGGGGGGTTGTTACCAGGGCTCCTTTATGAAGAAGAGCCTCTATCATCCTGTATTAGAGGCTGCTGATTGTCTGTCTTAAAAAAAAAAAAAATCTTTAATGTATCTTCCTGCTATGGCAGCGCTGTGTTTTGTCAGCAAGAATACACAAGCTCTGTTTTCTGAAGAAGCGGTTAATCTTGGTGACAGGAGAGCATGAGAAGTTAAGCCGAGAGCTGCCTGCTGCTGGGTCACTCCTCCAGATGAGAGGGAAAAGGGCTTGGGCCTTTTTTAGGTAGTAATTAAAAAAAAAAAAAAAATTTAACCTACGTAAATACATACAAGCCTTAACTGTTGAAAAAGTCAAAGGAAATACATGGGTATGGCTTTTCAGTGATGAGTGAGAGCTGTGATAGTTTTTTGACTTTTTCCACAGTTGCAACACTACCCGCTAGGATGGCCCGTGACTTTTCCCAGATGCAGTTCTTGGGCGGCTCCTGCGGGTTTCGAGACCTTTGAGAGGCCGGCTGCTCGGCCTTGCGAGGCCACGTGTTTCGGGAGCGACTAGGTAGCCTTCTCCTTAGTTGGGCCTTTTTGGATGCGGAGCTTTCGCTGTTGCAGACAGATGGCAGTGGCTGCGGTTTCTTTCCCGGGGCTGTTGTAGTGTGCTGCTGGCGTGGAAGCAAGAGCACCATCAGGGATTTCTCACCCTCTGTCAGGCACAGGAGGAGCAGAGTGGCCAACACATCCCATCTGGTATGAGAAACGGAGAAGTGGTGGAAATTGCCACTTCTCGGTTTCCTTCCCAGTTGGTTGCCCTTGTCCTTCGGTCGGAAGCGGTGCTCACCGCTTTGGTTGTGCCAGGGACTGTATGGTGTCCCTTCTGTCCCAGAGACCTCTGACTTCTATCCTTCCACTCGATTTCATAGTCTTTTTGGAAAACGCTGCCGTTGCGATGAGGTAACGAGTTGCACAGAGCCGGTTATCTGCTGCTTTGTTTTCCTCTGGCACAGCAGAATTGCTGGAGCTGTGGGTGCCTGAGGAATTCACCTCCAAGCACTTAAAAAAAAAAACAAAATCCAATTGCTTTGAAAACGATGTTGCTGAAGTGTCTCCTTACATGCTGGGGTGCTGTGTTAGACGCTTCTTCCTCACTGACACCGCACTGGCGTATGCCGAGCGCGTTTGGGCGAGGAAGGCACGCCGGGGAGCAGCTGTACCTGTGGGCGTAAGTGGGCTTTGCTCACCTGCACCCTGGGGAGAACTCGCTCCTTTTGCTTTGTGCACTGGAAACGTGAGAACTAGTATTTTTGGACAAAGCATTTCTAAGCAGTCTTATAAGGGATATTTTTTTTTAAAAAAAAAAAAAAAAAGGAGCAAAATTGAGAGCATGTTTACTTGCCCCAGATCAAAGGTTTTGAACACTAAGGTCACTATCTGTTGAATGGACCCTCCTCTGTCTTCAGGCAATTGAAGCTCCTGCCCTCTTTCTCTACCAGTTTTACTGTAACTACTTTTTTTTTTTTTTTTTCCAGGAGAAATATATATACAAAAGTTCTAAGCAATTAAATGTTCAAGCCATAAGATCATGAGTGTGGGAAGACCCTCTTCACAAGTTTTAACATATTTGTATGTAAAATGATGTTTGTATGAAATATTTTCATGGTAGAATGAATATTTAAAAAAAAAAAAGTTCCGGTAAGATCTAAACCAAATTTAAAAGGATGTCTTTTTGTAAGATGCAAGTGTAATTGATTACCAATAAGTAGATTTTTTTTTTTTTCTTTTAAAGGGGAGATGCAACAAATGATCTTTACAATTACAAATGGTCATTTCTGCTATTTGGAAAAGTATTTATGCAGCATTACACACAGCTGTCATAAATAATTGCAATAGCAAGGCCAGTCACATCTTCAGGACATACCTCTCAGCTTGTCCCTCCGTGATACTGTACAAACGGACCCATCCCTCCTTTCTGCAGATTTCCTCCTAGACAACTTTTCCTACTGTAACTGTACTGAATTTAACTCTTGAGCTAAGATCCAGACTAAAATTGTGTATTACTTAACAGTTTCTGCTGGGCCTTCTGCTATTTTAATACTCTTCAGCCCATAATTACTGGGTGTCTCTGTTCTGAAGAACTAAGTGCTAAAGAATAATCCTTGGGGTAAGCTTCTACATGTGCTAACAGTTAACCCCGGAGTATTTAACTTGTATACAGTACTTGATAGGTGTTTTATGACATTTGTACTCGAACTATGAGCCTTACCGAACATCTGTAGGTTTATTCATGACTTTTAAAAAATGGATAACTCTAAGAAAGATGTTTACATGAATGATGATTGCCCTTCCTTTGATGTTATGAATGAGGTTTTTATAGTGTGTTTGGGTGTATGTGCAGGGAAGCAAGAAAAATGTTTCTGGGGAAAAATAGACTTGACAAACATTTGTAATAAGTGAATTTTAAAGATCGCTTTAATTGCGCTATGAAGGCAATGCAGATATTAAAATATTCAACAAAACTGTCATGTCTCCGTGTTATTTGTGTGTCGCAGTTTTGGGCATCCTCTGATCTCTCCCCCTTGCTTGTGCACTGTGCGGTTGCTTTGCAGCCACGGTTAGTGCCGATGCCCGGGAGCAGGATTTGGCGCACGGTTATCGCGCTTCCAGGCCATGTTATATTAATAGTGAACGAGCAGCAGAACACTCAGGACACTGCGGCCTTGGGGTTCTTTTTCTGGCACCTCTGCCACTTCTGTTATTCACTTCTCTCGACGCACATAAAGTGGGCTTTAGTTGTGCTGGGGTATGGAAGAGCATGCTGCCTGTGTATGCCCAGGCGTCTTGGAACGGGTGTATTTTAAAACATGGGAGCATGCACCCATGTGTTTTTTTTTTCTCCCTGTTGCTGACTGTGAGGCAGTAGGAGGGCATGGCAGCGAGCAGCAGCGGTGCCTTCCAGGCAGGTAACCTGCTGCTCGGTCTCCTGCTTCCCTGTATGCATCCTGCTGGGTGAGCGGCGAGGAGAGGGGCAGCGCGCGGGGGCCTGCCCTGCCCTCCTCTGCCACCTCCCCAGCTGCTGCGGTACCTCACGGCCTCTCCTGCCTCTGTGCTGCTTCTGGCTGGGATAGAGTTAACTTTCTTCCTAGTAGCTGGCATAGGGCTGTGTTTTGGATTTAGTATAAGAACCGTGTTGATAACACCCGGATGGTTTAGGTGTTGCTGAGCAGTGCTTACACTAAGTCAAGGGCTGTTCTGCTTCCCCTGCTCTGCCAGGGGCACAAGAAGCTGGGAGGGGGCACAGCCGGGACAGCTGACCCCAACTGGCCACGGGGCTATGCCAGACCATAGGACATCATGCTCAGTATAGAAACTGGGGGGACTTGGCCAGGGGGGCAGCGATCGCTGCTCGGGGCCGGGCTGGGCATCAGTGAGCAGGTGGTGAGCAACTGCATCGTGCATTACTTGCTTTGTGTATTATTATCAGTATCAGTATTGTTACTACTGCTACTCTTTTTAGTTTATTTTATTTCAATTATTGAACTGTTCTTACCTCGACCTGCGGGGCCGGGGGGCAGCAGGCTGCGCCCTCCCCTCCCCGGGGGGCTGGAGCAGGGGCTTTCGGCCCGGCCGAGCCCTCCCC
>NW_009258628.1:219795-233080 GCF_000687185.1 Egretta garzetta
CAGGAACCCCGAAGGAAAAAAAAAAAAAGGTCTGAAGTGAAGGTCGCGCATCTCTGTCCGGAAACCCCAAAAAAGGTGGCCCGGGCACCTGCCTCCCCGCGGCCCGAGGGATTTCCCAAAAGGCCGCTCACCTTTGCTCGCGGTCACCGCTGCCCGTCTGTACGAACTCTGTACTCCCGGTGAACGCCTTGGTCCAGCCGCGCGCACCGCCGGTGCCAGCCGCTGCTCGCCGAGCGCTGATGCCCCCCGTCCCTTCTGCCTCCTGTCCAGGGAAAGCCCTGCTCCCCCTCGCCCGAGGGCCGCGGCGCAGCTCCCCAGCCTCCGCACGTGGCGGGGGGTTTATGCGGGAACCCAAGCAGAATGGATCGCTACCGGTATTTCATCTTCAACCAGAGGAAGATGGTCGTGCTGGGCCTGTGCCAGATAGCCTTCAGCACGGTCTGCGTCGTCAGCGGGTTCATAGACGGCATTTTCAGAACGGAGTCTCAGCTGGGCAAAACCAGAGCTCCGATTTGGGCTGGGATGGTAAAGTTGCACTCTATTTTCTATGCTTTGTTTTGTGGTTTTGGGGGGTGGGGGGGTATGTGTGTGTGTCTCCCCTGCCCCACTGCTATGTACTAGTGCTCAGCTTGGGGGTGGGAGGGAGGCCAGGGCTTCTTGCCAGCTCTTCCCTGGTTTCCTGCTTTGAACCCAGATAACAAAAGTGTCCTGATCATGGTACAGGCAGGAGAATGCAAGCAGCCTTCCCCCTGGAGGAGCTGAATAAAATGCATTTGTACTGGATAATGTAGAAAATGGGGCACGGTGGCACTTGACAGGGTGACAGGGTTCTTTGCAGAAGAAGCGCAGAGAGGCCGCCAAAGATTAGGAGGGGAACACTTCATCCTCATACCAGGTAGGTGAGCATCTGGGCGATGATCTGTGTCCCGCAGCACAGTGCCACTAATTCTCTGTGCCGCACCGAGGAGCGGGCAGCGGGCATCCTCGCTCCCCGGCGTTCGGTACCCTGATGTTCCTGTTCGTACCCCGGTGAGCCGCGCCACAGGGGAGCTGTACTGGAGCTCCCTCTTCCATCCGGAGGCTGCCCGTCTCCCCTCAGTAATACCTTTCTTCCATCTACAAGATGCGTAAGGAATTGGGAAAGCAGTGTGCATTTTTAGCACTTTATTTGGACTTACTTAATCAGTTTTATTTTTTGGCCAGAGCTGTAAAGGCAGTCGGAGGGTTACTGCTGTGGGGGGTAGTGGGTGGGCAAAATGCATTTCACGCAGTGTCCTGCCCCCAGGAGATGCTGCAGAGGAAACCAGGAGAGATCAGCAATTCTCCTTCCATTTCTGACCCAACAGTTACTCTGATCCAAGCCTTGAAAACGAGGGCTTTTCATCTGCTCTGTATGATATCTTCCGAATCCGAGATACTTGTCTCCCCGTTACCAACTCCTTCTGTGCTCTTGCAGGTGATGGGAGTCCCAGGCGTCCTGGCTTTGTTTTCTTCTCAGAGGAAGAATCCAGTTCTCGTAAGCCTGGACAGGGGGGGACTGTGTGTGTACGGGGTGGGAGCGAAATGTTGTCGGGGCAATCGAAAACAGTTTTGATGGGGAATGAGCTGGCTGGTTGTTCTGCAGGACTGCGAGCTTATTTCTGCAAGTTACCTTCATAAAAGCTGCTACGTTCCTAAGCAAAAGGAAGATGCAGCGTTACCTCGCTTTCTGCTGCAGCAGGCGAGCCATGGCTCTAATAACACGCAAAAATCTATAAAAATGCTTGCTTTTGCATTAATTTCTTTTGGTGTTCCTTCCTGTTATTAAGAATTGTGTACACTAAAATAGGAAACAAGTTAATTTATTTGCATTTCCTAGGCAGGTCCCTCCAGCCGTGTAGTCTTTGGGTCCAGCTAGCACCAGTGGGTAAGGTTTGGGACTCAACTGTAGCTCAGGAATTCAGTATCATGGAAACCTTTACTGCTCTGTGTTTGGCTTCCCGGTGACTGTTGCTACTTTTTGGTGTTATGGCAGGTCAAAGGCTTGTACCTACAATGCTTGTTCGTCCATTTTGTCTGTTATTAATTGCATGGATTTGTCAGAGGATACTTTTAATTCCTGCTCCCTTTCTTTTTCTCCTTTGGTTTCACTCTCTAGGTGAACGTGCTGATAGTTGCTTCCATAATCTCTTGTGTTGCCATCCTCATCGTAGTCATTTATAGCTCCCTCACGCTGAACTACGGTGAGGAGGAGGAGCTGAGTTCTGCCCCAGTCCATGTTATCCATACCGTAAGTATTGATATCATGCTTATTACTGGGGAACGTGACCATCGTAATCTACAAATGTTACTAGGCACGACTAGGAACCAGACTTCCAGAGTGCCTAAATTAGAGTTTGAAATGGTGCCTGCAGCAGGGCACTTCTTTAAGAACATTTGCCCAAGTCTACAGTTGGGTCCTGAAACCCACAAAAGCCATGCAGGACTAGATGGGCAGTTAACAGCTAGCTCCTGCCACTCACTGCTGCTGCGGCATGGCTGGCGTCGGTGGCTACGTGAACCGATGCCCAGCTGGCCTGGATGCCCCCATCTGAGAAGCAGCTGCTTGAGAGCAACAGCTCGCCCTCCGAGGCGTGCGCACTGGGCATGTCCCCAAACATGCCACCGGTGGGATAACTGCTGCTGCTGAGTGCAAAAGGGTTTGGGTCATGCCAGGGAAAAATCATGGTGTGGCTGACGAAAAGGGGTAGGTGCTGGACGTATCCCCGGCCTGGTTTTGAGGCAGCAGTCGCAAAGCTCAAATCCTCTCCAGCGTGCACCTCAAGTGATAAAGTTACAGGTCAGCTGGTTAAAGCTGGGTGTTACTTCAAGTGTATCCTCCATGGTACAGCTGAAAAGAAGGAATGAGCACCCCAAACCTGGTAGAAGTGATGGCTCCCTGTGGGGATGAAGATGTTCCAGGTGGATGAAGCTGTTCATTAGTTTATTGCAGGGCAAATCAAAATGTCAGCCTGCTAAGGTGCCGTATAGCAAGAAGACATTTCTCATACTCGGCATGAAGAGGAGCAGCCACTCCTTGGGTTGCTACTCTTTGTTAAAGCTATTTCCAAACCTGATGCCGTTGCATAGTCTCTTACATTTAATCAGAAGCCTTATTTTACTGCTTGCTCTTCTCCTATTTGAGGTCCACACTTGGCTTGTTCTGCAGAGCACAGGCAGAAAAGCCTTCAATAACACTGACTCTGAATCGATCTCCTCTGATGCAATCGCAGCATTCTTGCAGTCATTAGAATATTTTTTTTGGTGGAGAGCTTCACTTTTTGAATACGGCTTTAACATTTCTTTTTCTGGTTGCAGAAGTTCATACTTAATAAAGTAGTCAAGGGCGCTAACGTAGCCATGCTAGCCGCATCCATCTGCAGCGCTTTTGTCGTGCTGGTGATGGCTTACTTGGGATGCCGGAGTCTTCCTCGCTGCTCATGCTACGATAGCGTAACTGGGATGGTGAGTGAGGGGCCCAGGGCACCCATTTATTTGTACCGAGTGTGGGTAGGAAGGGGAGAAACTGGGGAGAAGATGTGGTTTTCTTCTGTAAACCTACCCTCAGCTCTACCTCAGTCATCCGGGGCTAATTCTAAGAAATTAAGTGGATGTTAGAAGGGGTTTATATTTTTTGTATTTTTCCTTTTGCTACCTTCCTCTTGCTTACAGACTTGTGTGAGACATAGCATAAACTATCCCCATTTTCCAAACCGTTTGTGCTCAAGCCACTGTGGTCCCATTTCCTATGAACTCCTGCCCTCCTCACAACCTGCCCCTTCTCTCACCCGCAAACCAATGATTGCTCCTGGCACAGCATTTCGGAGACTTACTGGTACATAAACACCAAGATGACCATGTGTGACGTGCAGGGGAGCTGAGACACCATGTTTTACTGCTGATTTATGAGGACTCTACCTGCAGTGATGGGGCACAGACCACCTCTCTGATAAGAGAGCTCAGTAAATACCAACCTCTTCTCCACTAGGGTAATTCTGATGCTGTATTAAACGTGGCCATCTGACCATCTCGTTGGGCAAGGAATGAACGGGTATGGGTTACGAGGCAGCTGTTCTTGACTAAAGATACCGAGTGTGTAATGTGAGGCTGCTTTAAACTTTTAGTCTAAAACTTGTTAGGAGGAGTGGACTACACGGACTTTTAAAATGAGTTCAGGTCTATCTTCTTGAACAAAGTCACAGATGAGGTTTTTGATGGCATGGTTTCATTCGTAGGAATGGTTGCAACCTAGCGAGGACCAAAATCAGGCTGTGGAAATGGTTTGCGCTGTACAAAGTGAGTAGCTCTTTCCCCCCATGTATTTGGATATTCACCAGGGATGTGGAAGGAACATCCTGGCCTGTCCCAGGCCAAAATCCTGATAACCAAAATACTCTGACCCAAAAAGAACTCAGGTCTTTGTGCCAAGTGTCTACACCAGGTTTAATGGTTTCCTCTTTCCTTCCCCACACAGGCCCTGGAGACAGAATTTTTAACTTCCCGGATCGGTTTCCAACCCAGGACTTAGATGCAGAGGAAGATGCATCCAAACCTCCACCGTATATCAGAATGTCTTGAAAAAGCTGTCAAACATTTTAGAGCTACTAGTCTAAAAACATGGCCAGACAGATGTAAGAAGTTCTTCATCTTTAAAGATGGTTATGCACTTTCCCTTGGCCTTTTAAAAAACGCCCACGGGAAGAGAGAACTATTGAATGCCCAGCGTTCAGCAAATGTGACAGCGCAAAGCAGAAGATCTGCCGATGGTTTTGGACGTTCAGCCTTTGTATAGCTAAAATACCTCATCACCTCTGGAAAGTGTGAGCACTTTGTCCTCCAGCTTTTGTACTTAAATCATGTTTTATTCCACTAGAATTCATCATGCAGTTTGTCTAGCAGTGCTAGCCTTAGGCATTCAAATATTAAATACAATTCATTTTTAAAAGAAACTGGTGGTGGAGTATTTCCCCTCTCCAGCTGCTGTCTCGATTTGTCCCCCTTACCCAATGAATCAGTTGGATGATACGGTGGTGGGTGAAAGATAACGAAGGACCCACTTCATTACTGAGTTTCAGAGTGCTTTTCCTTTTCTTCTTAGCCGCGACGGGGGCAGGTGACGTTTATGATAGGAAGCCTGGCCAGTGCCATTCAGGCACCTCTGTCGAAGTGTGGATTCTGCGGGGCGTACGTGTGTCGGTACAATTGGGTTTGGTGCTGAAGTGTAATGCCAGGGTGTAGTAGGAACTGGGGTTGCAGTAGCTCCTCTTACAGAGTAACTTAGATACTCTGAATTCAGTTCTGCTTTTTCTATTTCAAATTTGGAGACTGAAGGTTTAAAAAAAAATGCTTATTTGGGAGCCCGTTCTGCTAGAATTTATTACAGAGACAGATCAAGGTCCTCTGCTGGAGATTCTCTAGAGGACCTCTTGGTCCTTCCTCTCACCTAAGGAAATACAGCTTCCAGTCAGCTCCTGAGGTGCCTAAAATTCCCAGGAGTTTTCTCACTTCCAATTCTCCAATTCTCTCGCCCAGCCCACCGCGGGCAGGGGAAAGCGAGCCAGCGGCTGTGTGGTGCTTAGTTGCTGGCTGGGCTTAAACCACGACAGTCCTTTATGATTTAGGTCGGCTTAGAGGTGTCCGTCAAGTGATCATCCTGCCTGCAGGCCTTGAGCATGAAGCGGTAGATTACTTACCCCACGAGGTAGATGAACACAGCACGTTCCTTTGAGCAGGGCTTGAAAATAAGTTCCCATCTGGAGAAAGTGCTGTGAGTAATAGGATAAGTCATGCCCACCGTGAGGGATGTAACTCCGGGAATGAGCTCAGGTAAGGTTTAGCTTATTGCAGCATATGATGTGCCTTTCCCTTTCCCGAGAGAAGAGTGAATTAAATTGTTCTTGATTTTTTTTCTTCTAGAGACCAGAGCCTTTTTCATAACACTGGTAAGGGGACTCCAACACCTAAATGAAGAGCCTCACCTGATGAAAAAAAGCACTGTGAAGGCAAAATGCCAGGCAGTCCTCTGAGTCCGTGCTTATCGCACTTGCACGTGAAATGCCCTTGGTTCCAAACCAGCTTGCCACAGCTGCATCATCAGAAATTAGCATTGCGGTATGCAATTAATCCTGGCATATGCAAATTAGCAAATCCTGTCCAGCTTCATAGTCTCTCGGGGTCAGTGCAGTACAGAGATGGACAGTTAGTTTCTATTAAATTAGTTGTAAAATGCCTAGGACTAAACATCTTCACATTTTGAAGAGTTTATGTTTGAGGATATTTTCCACGTTTTGTTGTAATCTCAAACAGAAAAACACCCCAAGCTGCCTACAGAGGAAGTCCCAGTGGACTCTGGCATCCCTTTGTACGTAAGGTGCTTACCAAGTGGCTCCTTTACTGACTTTAACCATTAAGATTATTAATGGCTGGGATTATAAAGAAAGATATTCAGACCACTGGCCTGCCTCCGCAGCCCTCCTCCGGTCACACATGGCTTCCCCTGCTGCCCGGCTTCGGCCGGGGGAACTGCCCCCATCCCTCGGCGCTCAGGCCAGCAGCGTCGCTCGGGGCTGCAGGTCCTATTCCGGCAACTGGAAGTTTGACTACACACCACAGTAGCCAAATTCTTTCTGGCTTTGGCTCTGAATACCTTCATATGCTTGCCTACATCAACCAAAACACAGCTGGTGTCATTGCAGACGTCCATTTGAAGGTATCAATGTTTGAATTACTACATTAAAGTAATTCAAGCAATGTAATTCAAAAAGTGATGCGGTGCCTTTTTCTCTGGCGTAGTACCTGTCAGCAAGCATCAAAGCGCTGAGCGTGACTACTTTCCCCATCCGCAGATGCTTCTGGCGTAACTCCAAACAGTCTGCGATGAAATGTTGGGGTTTGTCTCCTTGATTAACATAAACTGCTGTTCTCAAACATTAAAAGAAAGTAGGACTCCCCGAGGGGTTGTTGTGACTGCTAATAGCTAAAAGCAGTACGGCTTTGATTCTCCTTTAGTCAGGAACAGGTTTTTTGCCTTTGAAAGGAGAAACTTGCTGGCAGTAGTTTGTTGCTAAAATGCACTGAGTAGTTTGTTGCTAAAATGCACTGCTCAGCCACTGCATCGTTTCTGGGTGGAAGCTACGCGGTCCCATCCAGAAATACTGTTCCGTGACTGGTCGTTACCGTATGCGATGGTACGTACCCGGGGTAACGCAACGGCGTTGGGCTGCTGGGCGAACAGAGCAGTTAGGGTTTATTGCAGGCACGCGCCGAGATTACGTGTCACCGGTCCCTGTTCGAATGCGGGGCTGTCTCCATCGACTGGGAAGGATAACTCCCGAGGTGAGGGTGTGCAGGGCAGATGCAACCACAGCCGGTGCAGGTCAGGTCCTCCTGGCACGGCTCCGAGGCCCCAGCCCCTTCCTCCCCACCAGCATTGAAAGTGGCCGATCGGTGGCATTTAGTGACAGGCAGACCCCTGCCAGCGTGGCGGGTGTTCCTGTGGCTGTGAAAAGCCTTAACAGCAGGTATTGAAGGACGAGTGTGTGACAGAGAAGTGTGCTCTATGCTATCTCATCCCTGGAGGTGTTTAAAAGCCGTGGTGCTTAGGGACACGGTTTAGTGGTGGACTTGGCAGTGCTGGGTTTATGATTGGACTTGATGATCTTAAAGGTCTTTTCCTACCTGAACAGTTCCATGATTCTAGGATTCAGCAGCAGCTTTAAAGCCCTCAATGGCCGTATTTCTCTTTGTAGTCCTCCCAGTGGTGCAACCCCAGCATCGCTATCGCAATACCAGCACCTCAGAGCGCTTACAGACACAGAATTTCAGCAGTTCTTTCTGCAAAAGGAGAGTTTCTAGAAAGGAAGCAGCTGCAATATGGAAATTGGTGGAAACTGTATACTGATTTAATGTCACTCCCTCTAATTGGTTAGCATTGCAGAAAGTACATTCCTGATTGCAGCTTCCAGTGCTATATTCGGTAGCCCGTTCCATATGCGAGTTACGGTGCCTTCCCAGAGCCTGCCCCTATCTCCAGGGACATTTCATGGTTTGCATCACCCCCAGCTTTCGCTGCTGGAAGTCAGATGGATTTTTATTTATGCTGCAAACGCGCATCCATAGCACCTCCAGTAGAAATGGCCTCGTCATTTGTTCCCCACAGACTTTTCCTCGTTGGCAAGATCCCAGGAGCCGAGCCGACTTCCCCGTTCCTTCCCAGCACTGCAGGATTTCCCCTCCGGGGTGGGCAAAGGCCCGTGGCCGCTGGCGGGCGGTGCGGCAGCAGGGTGACAGCCTGTGCCAAGGGGTGGGCGCAGCAGCGGGTCGGCAGCCTCAGCACCGTGCCAGCAGAATAACGCAAGCAAAGCCCAAGGGGAAAACAAAAAAGAATAGAAATTCCAGGTTCCACCTGAGCCCAGGGCTTCTTCGGCACCAAAACATCCTGCACACATGGGTGCTGCACCTTAGAATCATACAATCATAGAATCATTTAGGTTGGAACAAGGTGACACAGACACCAAGCACTTTGTGCTCACCTTGCATTAGCGTTATTTGTATGAAGTCAAAGACAAGGCATTTGCGTCCCAAAATGTTTTTCTATCTTGAGTAAGCTTAGCCAAATGTTACGCTGTTCCCTGACGCACCCAACAAAGCGCACGAAATCCCCGGGCTGTAAAAGCGAAGGCTGCCAGCCTCTCCATTAGCAGCGGCAGAGTTAATCACAGGGCGTAATCAGAAGGTTAAGCAAGGAAACTGGTTCTGTGAGTTAACGTTCAACCAAGGGCAAAGTATTTGCTGAAGCTGAAAGGGCTAGAAGGTGCTGGGGGAGGAGGAGGAGAGAAGGGGGTCTTCGTCATGGTGAGGATCAGAGGACCATTTCAGCTCCATTTTTGACAACTAGCTTGTCTGGGATTGTTTTGTTTGCGGTTTTTTTTTCTTGGTAACTTCACTTCCAGTCTTGTAGTCCAACGCTTACATCGCGCTCTCTGACAGGAACATTTTGCCTTTTTTTCTCAGCCTCGGTGAGCAATACGAATGGTTTCAGACCGATGTGGCGTGCACTGGAAGGGGTTTACTACCAATGTGCGGGTTTGGTCTTGCCACTCCCCACCTCTAGGGCAGTTTGCAGCCTCCCTGCTGGGCTGCTCAGGGCCCAAATCTCTTTCCCCTTTGCTGGCCAAAGGCATTGAGAAGCCCAGGGATTTAAAAAAAATAAATAAATAAATCACAGCTCTGCGTGCCCTGTAGCTTTGCCTGTTCTAGCGTGAAATACTTCAATTTTTTAAGTCAAACTTCACTATAGGTAGATACGGCCTGAAATATTATGTGTGGAGAATGACTGCAGAAATACATAGTTCTTGCTCATTTAAGAAAATAAATATATAAGCCTTTTACTTCACAAGTGTACTCATTTATAGCAGAAGAATTACCTGGCTTGATAAATCATGAGTTTCTCCCCAAAGCCTTTGCTCAGGCCCAGTGGCTCTGGTACAGCCGTTCCTTGCATCAGCCTCCCCGGCCGGCTGCGTCCCCTCCGCCCAGCGACCTGCCGTAGGTGCAGACCTGCTGCGAGGTGAAAGAGAGCCTTACAAGATTCAGGAAAGGACAGGAGCAATAGTAATCGATCAAAATACAGATACGTTCCGAAAAGAGAAGGGGGCACTGGCCTGCAGCGGAAAGGAGGAGAGTTTTCTTTCCTTTTTTTTATAGTCAGCAGAAAGCACACTAACAAAACCGGAGCATGGGATATGCTTTTTGGAGTCAGCTGACGGAGTTCTTGATCCTTATGGGACCCATCCTACTTGAGGTTTTGCTGTGATTCTCCAGCACTAACAGTGTGTAAGTATGGGGAAAAGTCCTTGGGCTTAACTCTAACTTGAGGAGGGAAAGCCCGTCAAAGCAAACAGCATTTCCCAGCCTTCCCTAGCAGCTTTTCTGTGAAGGCAGCCACTGCCATGTCCTGCACCTTCAGGTCGGTGTAGCTGAAACGCACGATGGAACTGCACAGCTTCCCTTGCAATTTCTGAGCTGCTGCAGGAATGTTGCTTTTTTTGTAGTTACAGCTTCGGTGCTACCAGAAGCATGTGCGTTCTCTTTAATTGATGTGGCATTTATATGTCGTCTTAATTAAAAAAAAAATCAGTTCAGTTTATATTTCATGTTTCATCTTCTGACTTCTGCCCACTCTGTGTTTTTAAATACACCCATCGCTATTTTTTTAAATCAGTATTAGTTGCTGTATACATAGTGTTTATACTGAAACAGTACATGCAAATATTGTTAAGCCCTTGCCCCCCCACCCACTAACCATGAGACTGGTTTGGGATTATGGCTGGTGGGGGTTTTTTTTTGCCAAGTTCTTCGCCCTTACTGTGTCTCACCGATGTCGCTGCTGTGTCTCTTTGCCTTGGGCAGGCAGCCTGCCCACCCTGATTGACCCAAGCCTTTGCTACATAGAACTGGAGAATCGTTTAGGTTGGGAAAGATCTTTCAGATCATCACATCCAACTGTTAACCTAACCCTGCCATCCCACCACTAAACCATGTCCCTTAGTGCCACAGCTACAAGTCTTTTAAATAAATGGGGTGAAATCAAACAGCCCTTCACCCACAAAGCCCGAGAGCTGGAGTTTTAAAGCTGATGCGAGTGCTGGACTCACGCGAGTGTCATCTGCCACACGGTCACCTCACTGCCATAACAAAAATTTGTAATTGTACACGCACGCCCCCCCAAAGCATTGCGTTACATTGCCAAAGTATGCATGAGTATGATGCCAAAATATATCTCTCTATGTGTGAATATACATATTTTCTGGTCATCATTTTATATCTATAGAACATATATCTTATATATATTTATATACCATCTTCTATCACCATGCATAAAAATGAAAATACCTATTTAATGAAAGCTGAAAGTTTAGAAATGAATTCTTTTGCTTCAGCTGCAATTTGAGAAAAGCACAGCTACTGCAAGCCTTAGAAGCCCATCACAAGGGCTGCCAGCATTGTGCTTTTTAACAGCAGCATCACAGTGACTCAGATATTAGCTCAGTATTGAAGCTAGTACTTCATGGTAGTAATGAGGATGAATAATCACATACAGGAATTTGAAAACCCCCTCTGATTAGCAAATGGTTTTTTATCTGCAGCTGAATCTTTAGTTGCTGAAGCCAGGAGCCCTTCATTGCCTCTGATTTATGAGTGGGTTAAAAATATCTTGAAGTAAATGGAAAAGCTGTTGCATGCATTTTAGGGTCAGTTCAATCTTTTTCTCATCGTGTGCTCTTTCCCGGACCAAGCACTGGGGGACAGAGGACTGCAAAGGATGAGATTCTCAACATCCCTGAGTATTTGGGTTTCCTGCATAGGGGTGGGGGTGGCCAGGTTTTTACTTAAGAACAGCCAAGAATGTCCACCCGTACCTCCACCTTTCTGCAGGGGCCCCAGAGCCAAGCCTGCCTGCCCCAGCCTCGGGGAGGACATCAGCCTTGCCTGGAGGGGTGCGGGCAGGTGAGGCAGGGCTGTCCCCTGGGTGGGCAGGGGCTGGAGAGCACGGCCAGACAGGTTTTATGGGCCAAAAGCCAAAAAAAAACCCCGAACAAAATGCTTAGGAATGAGTATGAGGGCAGGGTGAGCACATACCACACGTTCCCCGGGCTCCACCACCAACTACTTGTAGCTTGGAGCCCCCCTCCCACCCATTTAGTCACAGGCAAAAAGAAATTCTCTTCCCTTAACGTGTATACGGGTTTTTTTTCTTAAACCTTCCGAAAATCCCAGCAGTCCCACCATCCCATGGCCAGGGTTTCCCGTTTAACTGTGGCGCATAAAAGACAACATAATTTTGCTTGAACTTGTCTTCCACCAGCTTCACTCGGCAGCACTAAGCTTCGGTTGACTTTTTTTTTGTTTTCCCTTGATGAAGGCTGAAGCTGGGAGTTTAAAGCGCGTTCGGCAGCCTGCACGTTACCGACATTCCGATAAGGGCGCTGAAGGAAAGGCTCTCCAGCTACAGGGGACTGCGCTCAGTGCGATGACCGAGACTCAGATAGGCCACGGGAGAGGAAAAAGGGTCCTCAAACACGGCTTCTGCTTTACGACGCGTGATTTAGCTGCACAGGGTGATGTTTTTAAAAGTAAACAACTAAAAATATTCATTGAGAGGGAGTTTACCATATTGCCTCACAACAGAGCCTTTTTTCTGCCTGTGACCTTCTCAAAGAGGCAATGCAAACGGTAAAAAATAGTACCAAAAAAAAAAAAAAAAGGAAGTACTGAGACAAGATCACGGTCTTATGATTCTTTTCATATGCTCACATTCACGCTAGCTGCCTCTTCCCTTTTAGTTAATACCTCTGTGTGTGCATGCACATACGTGTATGAAAAATATAGGCTGTAATCGCGCAGGCGCCACGTCATCGTGATTTTACCATTGCGCTTTTGCGTGCTTATGGCTATAGCTACGCAGCGCTTCGCTGTTTTTCAGGGGTTTGACGGCATCTGAAACAGAAAGTCTATTGAAAAGGGAGCTTATAAGCTGTTAGAAAGACAGCGCTTATCCTTTTTTAAAATTTGACACTCTGTATACCTCCTACTGAAAAATATTAGAATAGTAGAAAGAAAAAAAAACCCCACCATTATCTTCCAGAACGAAGATCTGCCTGCCTAATGTACTGCTTTACTCTCAAACAGTGAAGCAGGGCTGCTGCCTTCAGCTTGCACTGCAAGCTCTTTGCAGTGCTATAAAGAGTTGCTTGTTTTAAGCCAGGACCTGACGTGAATTGCCTGTACAGAAAGCCGGACAGTGATGGGCAGATAAAAGAAGAGAGAGTTCCCTTGAGCTCCTCGGTGTTGTCAGATATAGCTGCATTGCTTTGATTCTCTGGGAGCAAGTAACTACCTGGAGATTCTGGTGGGCTTTTCGTTGCTGTTGTTTTTAAACGTGTAAGCAAAGCCTCTTTCCGAACTCCGTCTCTTAATGGAAACACAGACCGAGAGACCCAAGTGCACTCTACAGGTTTCAAAATTAGATGCAAGCAGACAGGAATCCAAAACAAGCCACCCCTCGGCTGTTTGCATTTTTTTTTTAAATGGCCCATTTATTTCAAAGCCAATCTTACAATAATTAATTTCAGGGAAGACAAAACCGGCTACTTCTTTTTGAATGTTTGATACTGGCATTAGCAGCTCTCATACACCTGATGGTAAAGTGAGTCACAAGTTCTGCTACCCAAAAAAAACCCAACCAAAAAAAAAGGGGGGGGGGGGA
>NW_009258628.1:233324-244125 GCF_000687185.1 Egretta garzetta
AACAGCCTTCGCCCAAGGCTGTGCCGCTTCTGCTGGTGCTAAGGCACGGTCAGACAGTGCGTGTGCCACCCAGCCTGCTCACCCCGAGACCCGGCCTGACCTGCTCGCTCTTGGTAGCAACCACAAGCCACGTCTCTGGCCAGCGACCGCCGCTGTACCTCAGCCCCCAGGCCTCAGTCACATCACATCAATTCCAGGTTGTTTGTCGGCGGTGAGAAGGGCAGGATGATGAGTTTCTTGAAAGGCTCATTGGTATTGCTGGGAAATTTGCTTTTCATTCAGTTTAAATGATTAGCTCATTCAAGATTCCCATTAACCAGAGGTGATTCAGCAAAGGCAGAAAACACTACACATCAATGACCACCTCAGTGCCTGTCCCTGGACAGCTAGCAGATTTTGCATGCCTGCCTTTGGGCGCTGGAAATCCCTCCCTGATCTACAAGGAGATGCCTTCAAGCAAGTTAGCCTCTGTAAAGCTGAGTTTGCAGCTAGGAGGCTGCACAGAGCCCCGCGAGTCCCAGGACATCACTGGAAACCAGCAGCAATTCTTTCCCTCTCAGTGTCACTTCATAGCCCTTGCTGACACGTCACACCATTCAGCCGGACGGCTGAGAGACCTCCTCCGGGTGTCCAGTGTCAACAGATGGACACCCCCACCCTCAAAACAGCATTTCATTTTTTTTTTTGTGAGTCCTAGAATAATGCCCATTTCTGATGTTATCTGCAACTTCAGATTTAAGATTACATGTCAGTTTTGTCTTGATTTGCACAGAAAACCAGACTGCCATTTTAAAAGCTACATTGCTATGATGTTAAAATGACACAGAGCTCTACTTTTTACCTGGGAACCGTGAGTCACCAAGGGTGGTGGCGAAGGTCAAAGAGGGAGCAGGAGGCAGGGCTGCCTCTACCTTCAGTCGTGTACGGACGCCCACATTACTCCCTTCCATCAAAGCCGGAGCTTAGCTAATTTTTAGATCATTAAGCCATATTCTCAAGGTGAAGTAACATTAAAGTGAACGGTATCACTTTCATTCAGGGTCCTCATCTATTCTCACTACATCTGGCAAGCTATCTTTTAAAATGATTGGTTTATAAAGCTGGAAAAAATTACAAGGTTGGAGCTATTTCATCTTTCGAATTCTTTAATGACTATATACTTTAGACCCTTTATTGGATCAGTTTTTTGCTTTGGGGAGGTTACAGTACACATGAAATCCCCCATGTTTCTTAGCTATAGCGCCGTGATGCAGACATGAGATGAGACATTAAAGAACACCAAGAAAACCCTAACGCACAGCCAGTATACGCATGAATATGAGGACGCATCTCGAGTTTGTATGTCAGCCTCTTGCCTTCCCAAGTTGAAAGTCGCTTCCTTCCGAAGCGGTTTGATGACACAATTAGTATCGGTCTGGGACGAGGGCTCACAACTGCAGTCGACCAAGGTCCCTTCTGGTCAGTCCTAGGGTCCAAAAGCACAAGGCATACACACTCAATAGACACGTTCTTTTAATCATTCCGCAGAATTCACAGCCTGTGAGAGCAGTTATGACTGCAATGATATTTAAAAACGCAAATCATCTCCAAAAGGTGTTTTACCCTTGTGGTTTATCCCTGGCCAGCTACTAAGCACCCTTTTGTTTTTAATACACTACTAAGTGTGGAACTAGAAGAGGAGCATAAATGGGACAGCAGTGAAACATTCTGTAACAGAAATGATTTGAGAGCTCCTTGGTG
This sequence comes from Egretta garzetta, assembly GCF_000687185.1. NCBI lineage: Eukaryota > Metazoa > Chordata > Aves > Pelecaniformes > Ardeidae > Egretta > Egretta garzetta. The sequence goes on from NW_009258628.1 coordinate 235,065, forward strand.
GGGAAAGGGCTATGGTATTTACTAAAAAGCCATCTTGACTGGAAGTGAAGCCGTGCTCCGTGTGTGTGCGAGCGCACACGTGTGTGCATGTATACACATACAGAAACCTGCAAGAGTGACTTTTGAGGTAACAAAGTCACCCCACCTGTATGTGAAGTTAAGAGCTTTTATTTCTGAACACGAGGTGAGACTAACAGAAGGTAATAGAGAAGAGTCCTTTCAGGCCTTGACATACATCCAAGGGTCAGTAATTCTGAGTTTTGTAACTCTTGTATCACTTCCCATTCTTCTGGAATCTGAAATAAATCCTGAACATGCCTCTGAATCATCCGGTGGGTGCTTCAGGTGCTCCAAAACAACTCAGAGTCATGGCAAGAAAGCACTGACAATAGTCCAAGTATTGCAACAGTCTTTCACAAAATTGTCACCCACACATACTAGAAACTCTTTTTCCTCCCTTACAGGTTTTTTCTGCATTTTAGTGTAAGAAATTATATCATCATTCCTAGTATAATTATTAAAAACAAGTGATAACAGTTTGTGGCAAAGCCAGTTTATTAGGTTTCTGGGATTGTGTCTTGCCCTCCCCCCAACACATACAAAATAACCCAACTTCACAATTTGGTAAAGTGAAAATACATATACAAAGTATTCAGTACTTTTGACATCAATTTTGTGGGCAGAACATTACCACTGAAAGCCAGGAAGCATACTGAATCCTGCGTTAATGACCACATTACCTTTATGGCAGAACCATTAAAACATGCTTTGTGCTGAAGACGCAATTACATACTCAAACGTTGTTTCCACACAATTTTAATGACACGAGGGCCCTTATTTACAGGTTGTGAATAACTCAAATAAAGCTTAACAGATTTGCAGACGTTTGATATCAAATGTAACAGTAACACTGTAGTTACATAATTTCCTTACCTCAACCCCCACCCTGACTTTGGAATTCTTCATTCTGGTTTTTTTTTATTAAAAAAAAAATTTGCTGACATACTTACTATACAAATGGTTAAGATGGATCCTTTCGAGATAAAGGATTAAGGACATGTGGGAAAAACAAATTGTCCAAGAGGACTGTAAACCATATTTATTTATAATAGCATACACACAAATTTAAGATCAATCCTTTTCTTAAAAAATCATTAAGGACGCCAATGTTAAAAAGCTGATTGTTTCTGAAAGGACTGTAAACAAAATTCTCGTCATGTAAGATTCAGAGTGAATACAAAAGTTCCCTTTTACGAATGCTTCCTAAACAAAATTACTGTCACAATTGTAGCAGCTTTATAGAAGAAAATATATTACTTTTGTTTAGATTCTTTTTAAACATCTTAATCATATTAGGCCAAATTGAATGCTCTTGAATCAATCCAGAAAAAAGTCAATGTGTTTTTCTTTTGTCAGTACAACTTGCAACAGAATTGTATCTTATTAATTGTAAAAGTTTAAATAATGTTAGTTATCTTGTTTCATTAGTTTGTTTCTAATGTGATCACTAAGGTGTCAGCTTCTGAACTGGCCCTTCCGTTTAGTTCCCAGTCAGCATCACACACCACACATGGCAAATCAAAAATCTTCATTTTTACTTCAATTCCTTTAAAAACTAAGTCACAAAACATCGCTTGACATGGCATATGAACAAAGTCATAGACTGCCTTCTATGGCTTACATGTCGCTTTATGTAACTACATGCAACCTAGCACCATTTTTATTATGAAACTTGACCGTTGGACAGAAATGAAGTAACATGGTTGCAATTATGAGAACACAGAAGACGCCTGTTCTAGAGGAGTCATCTCCCTCATCTGACCCACCACGCACTCACATCAGAAACGCCAAGGATGCCCCACATACAGCCATGACATTACGCAAGCAGGCTTTAGCTCAAAAATCTGTAACAGACGATGCATTTGGCAGATTTTCTCCATATTTCAAGATCTAATTTATTTTGTATTCAGAAGTATTTTAAGGAAGTCCCATATTCCTAACATTTTGCCCTCAGCATTTCCATCCCTAAAGTATGTTATCAAGTTGGGTGCAAAAAGCTTTTTCAAGGTATTTGAAAAGCATTCATCATTACTAAATTCCTCTGAAACCCCTGTCTCTGAAAACCAGAAAGCTTTTCCCAACTTTGTTCAATCTTTTATTTACTTGAAGTGGTTCTACTTACCCTGGGACACTCAACTCAAATACTGCATCTTTAGAAATAAGTCCTCACTGAAGTTTCAGTAAGGTCAGAGAAGTTATGGACTGTTATAGTCCCGCATTTACCCCAAATCCTGTGCTACAGTACTTTCCATAAGAAGGAATGCATAGTTTAGGCTTACATGCTATTTATGAAAAATTAATGAAGTTTTAAGAATCAAATAATTGTCTAGAGGTAGGGACAAATTCGTCAATTCTTTTACCATTGCCATGAAGAAACAAAGTTTACAGTGGAATGACAGGCCAAAAGCTAGCAGTTTGCACCTACACTGACAGCTCAAACTTCATCTGACAGCCCTGGTTTTTGTTTTTAAATAAAAAAGTTACTCACTTAGCAATTTGCTAGCAGTCCCCAAATATTCCTTCATATACCAAAAGTCTCCCCCTCACTGACCCAAAAATCAAGCTATCTGGCTGTCACGTGACACTTTTTCTCCTACATTATTCCAACACAAGTAGCAACCAAAAATGCTGGTAAACTGGCTTACTATTTATAACCTTATAAGTAGTGAAACAATCTCAGGCAGCAAGAGCTCAAGTAGAATTGCTTTGTCAAAACTTCACTTGAAAGTTTACTTTCCCGAGTATTTATAGTGAAACTTCAGTAATTCAGAAAGTACAATTACAAAGTGCAGGAATATGAGATGGGCACATCTACACCAGGAAAAAAAAAAAAAAAAAACCAACCAAAAACCAAACAAACCACATTAAAGTGCCAAAGAGTTACACTATAATTGCTACCAAAACCTGGAACTTTGCCAAGATCATAATTTTGAAGCATTTGCAAACGAGACAAGGTGACAGCTGATAATAATACGATTTAACACCAGCAGATCATGGCAGGTTTTGGTTCAGGCTTTATATATATTTCATTGCGATCTGGGGGTTGGCTAAGCATTAACGGCTTGTGACTTTTAAGCTTGTGAGCCAGTGTCATAAATATGGCCTCCACATGGTCATTGTCATTGGGGTTTTTGGCAGAGGTTTCAAATAATGGCATACTGTGAGTATCAGCAAACTTCTGGGCCAAGTCCGTAGGTACCTGAATAGCACTCCTCAGGTCACATTTATTTCCAACGAGAATCCGTGGTATATCATTGGCAAGAAGGTGTTGTTTGCATTCCTCTATCCAAGATGGCAGACTGTGAAAACTGGCAATGTTTGTCATATCATACACAAACACAACAGCGTGTACGTTCCTGTAATAGTGCTGCACCATGCTCTTTCTGAAGCGCTCCTGGCCGGCCGTATCCCATAGCTGGATCTGAAAGGGGAAAGACAATGAGAGAAAAAAATGTTTTATTACTCATGTTGGCAAATAATACAAATTACCTGTAGCTAAGGGAAGGCACACGATCACAGAAATCCACTCTTCTGAATTAATCATACTGAAAAGTTTGTGCTGAAGAAAACTGTTGCTTTCACACAATTTCAGAAACTTTAGCTTTCAAAGCTGCTCACAATTGAAGCCAGGAAGAAATGATTGATGCAACTTGATCACAAAAATGTATTTCTTAAGGTTTATTGGAGCGTGTATTTTGTAAGGTTTTTACAAAAAGAAATCCTGAAGTCTTGGCAACACTTTTATTTGAAAAAACAACATGTATTTCACAGCACAACTCTCAGCTGACATGATTTTTTTATTGCCATATAACATCATCTTCCCCAAGGTTTTGTTCTTATCATGAAGCTAACTGCCTATTGTGGTATTATATGAAAGTAGGAAGAAATCAAACCATGCACGAATAACACCACCACCACGAGAAACAGGACAAATAAATCTTTCTCTGCCGTGTATCTAGTGGAATCAAACCCTCCTGTGATGAACCTCTAGTTTAAGCTTATTTAATGCTTAAGCTAAGACCAGACTGTGGTTTGTAGTATCAAAGCATGCATGAAAGAGAAAAAACCCAAACAAACAAACGAAAAACCCATCAAAACATAAACCTCCTGTTAGCTTAACATGCTACTATTGTTCCCAGGTATGCATCGTTCTATCCCAAACAGACCGAAGATATTTGTTTGAAGCCTAGTCAGTGTAATGGACAAAAGAAAAAAACCAAAACCATTCAGAAGAACCAAAATGCTTTCAAACTTCTTGGGTCCAGATTAAAACAAAGTAAGCCTTGACGCACAAGCAGATGTAAGCAACAACTAATAAAAATTTTAAATGCATCCGTCATCCTGGTACAATGGAAACTTGGAGTCCTCAGATGCGTAGGGTACGCTACAGAACTGCGCACTTACTGGACACAGTGATATTTTAACAAATTTGCTCCCCAGGAGACACGGGACTGCAATCTTCAGCAGTCAGAGCCAGGTCACCTACAATACTAGATTAACTGCACACTGTAAGAAATAAACTAGTGTGTGGCTCTATCAGACACACCTTAGTGAGGGTGTTAACACTGACAGACAACGTTAGACTTCTTGGGTCAAAGCTGAGTCCTAGCTTCCTGTCTGTCCTGTACAGCTGATCCCTGATGGCTGAGGCAGTTTGATTGGTACTGCAGCTTTTAACTTTGGAGCAGGCAATGTCAGGAAGAAACGTTTCCTCCCTGGGAATGAAAGGAGATTTTTTTCTTCAGACTCAGAATTCAAGGAATATTAAATGTTCTGTAAACAATGAAGGTTAATTTAAAATTCAATCTGTTCCCATGAAAGGTACAGCCAGTATCTTCCCTTGATGAAATTGTTCTCCCATTAACATAGTTATGCATTCCTTTGATCCAAATCTTTCAGTAAAACTTATTTAGAAATTGCAAGTGCCTTGAAAGTTGCCTTGTTTACCATTTTCACCAGTGACTTTGATATTAAAAAAAAGGAAACTCAAGTGCCAGGGAAATTTGCTGATGGCAAGAAGCTAAGATGCATCAGAGAAGAAGATTACAGCATCACATAAAATTTTTTTTGAAAGATGGAACAGTAGGAATAGGGTGAAACTGAATAGAAGCAGATGCAAAGTCTTGATAACAGTGACTAATAATAAAGACTTTTCCTCTAAGTGCAGGATTCATCAGTTTGGAAATTGTTAAAACAGATGACGATCCAGATACACAAGTCGATCACAGGATGTTATGAATCACTGGTGTGATGGAGTGAAGGAAAAAGAGTAAGCGATGTTTCAGGATGGTGTGACTTTTTCTGCATTATCATGTGCAACCCTGTTGACAAAAACTCAGACTGGAGCAGGTGGAAATGGCAGTTACTGGTTTCATCAGGGGAACTGAGAATTTACATGAGAACATCACAACAGCTTGGCTTCTGTGGTCTAGTCCAGTTATCTGCAGCTTCTGACCCACAGACTTATAAAGATCCATGTGCTGCTTCTCAAAGGGTCATTATTAAGAAAAGCAAGGCAAGTCGCCCTAGCTTCCGATTGCAGGAAATGGTAGTCACTTGCAATCCATCTCATTTTAGAGCAAATACCCGCTTTTTGCCAATGGTCTTATGCTCTAAACACAACTGACTGCATCTCCACGGTCTGTTAAGGGAGTCTAGACAATCAGATTAAATATAGGCCCCTAAATTTGGGTAAGAATCAGTCACCTACCCAGATGAAGAGATACTTCTAGTTCCATGCACTTACAGAACATTATAAAGTCAGGAGACTCATGAAAATTTTCACTAATTTGGACTTTGACAAATTAAAGAGAGAAGAAAACAACACACAGACTGAAGTAATCCCTATGTTCAGACAACATAATGTTAAGGAACCACTACAATCTTGGAAAATGCTGTATCAAATTAATTTAAAGAGGGAGCTCATTTTCACAGGCAGCTGCGAGCTTGTACTTCTCTCCCCACCTCATTCACAGAGCAGAAATCAGTCATGCTTCAGTCAAGCACACATCCACAAGTGTCTTGCCAGCCTTGGGTAGAGAAGGGGAAATTAAATTAAAGGCTTACATATCTTCCAAGTTAAGCTGAAACTACAGTTCCTCCTAAATTTTATTTACATGCAGCTTTCAAGCTTGAAGGGTGTTATCTCAAATTAAAAATGTTAATTCTTCACATGGAATCATTTGCACTGAGAGGCAAATCCTTCCCCAAGACTGAAAATTTCACACTTTAGAAGTTTCTTTTTCCTTCTTACCAGGTGAACTTGAGGAGACCATTGCATTTCTGGCCCCCCCAAATATTTGCTCTACTGAAAAACAACACCGAAAATGTTCACGTTAATAGATGTGCATTGATGAATTACCATTAAGATTACTGTTTCATTATTAGTTCAATATCACCCTTCTCCAAGGGAGCACATTTTTTATAATAGCCCTGTAAAACGTGCAATTTGAAAATTTGGTTTAACAGCATAATTCAGCTAATAAAACTGTGGACAGAATCACTTTGTCACACTCCCTAGGAAAGACAAATGATACTTAAATATATTGACTCAATTATCAACCTCCCACCTTCTGACTCCTTTCTGTGGATCCAGAATGGCTGTCTTCTAAACAAGGACTCCCTTAGCACGCATGGTTTATAACATGCTTGTAAAAACATAACCGGCCTTCAATAAAGATAAAATGGTAAACTATGTCTCCTTTTACAAGATGTGGGGAAAAGTTAAAAACAACTTGAAAAGCTCAAAGGTATAGAACATCACATTTGGACTTTCTTCTTTGAATTTCATTTGCATCGTTTGCTCTTTGAATGTAGGTCAGTGAAGAGTGACATCATTGTTTTCTTCGATTTTCAATGCTTAGATCAATTTAGGGAGAGGAAAATTTAGAATGCAAAAAAATCATTTGTTGAAAATTTTAATTTATTCATCACGTCTAGGCATCGGTGTTTCATACGAAGCTGTTAGCCTACTGTGCAAGCTACAAAGGAATACACTTGCCCCCTATGTCTTGGAATTCGACACAATTCCTGTGTGTGGGACCCCCGGCCAAGAACAACTGTGCTTGTGTTCCTGCCAGTGACACAGCATTTTCCAGCTGCAAGGGAAATGCTCGGTACTGTAGCAGCACAAGAATGACCATCCAGCTGGCTGGGGGGAGGGAGAAGAGAGAAAGAGAAGACGCTACTTCATAACCTCCTTCAAGGCAAGAGGAAAAATTCCCCGGCTCAGCAAGCCCTTCAGGGCACAGCAAGAACAGCAATACTTCGCTTCATCCGAGTTTCTCTCTCTTTCCTGGTTCAACAGACACTGCTGGAGCTCACTGCTACAAGCAAGAAAGGTGAAGATGATTGAGAAGAGGCGGCAAACCCCCCAAAATTTGTGCATACTTGATGACACACAGCATCCCCCTAAGAGCTACAGTCCTGGCCATAATGACATTTTATTCCTTTTAAAGTTGAAACAGAACTTCCTGGAAAGTAGCGTGTCCCAAAAGAGCCCCCTTCAGTTCTCCACCTCCCTCAACCAGAACTAGTATATTCTCAAGAACACAGCAAAACAACCTACCACAACATACATAACAAAATGGCACAATAACCTATGTGAAGCATCTCAGAACTGTGGATTAGGCTATGTTCTTCTCCACTTTTCTCCAACAAAGGCCGGGCATGACTCAGAGGTGGTGAAAATGCCAATAAGATGGTGCTGACAAGAAGATACCCCTCAGGAGGTTCTCTCCTCCGTCACGGACAGCAACAGATTGGGAAGCTCAGAATCTCAACTATCATAGAATCATAGAATGTTTTGGGTTGGAAGGGACTCCTAGAGGTCATCTAGTCCAACCCCTCTGCAGGAGCAGGGACACCGCTAACTAGATCAGGTTGCTCAGAGCCCCGTCCAACCTGGCCTTGAATGCTTCAGCCAAAGAAGTGCTATTCAGTGCTTTTATAAAGAAAAAGAGCAACAAAGACTCTTACTCATTTTTCTTTTTAAGTTAAAAGGAAGGATATGAGGTGAAAACAAGACAAGAGAAAGAAAGCAAATGGACTTGGATGCCCTCCGCAATTTCTTTAATCAGTAAGTAAGCAAGGAAAAACTGTAGCTTTCAGCGACATGACTGTAAGCTGTAATTACAAAGCCTGGTGATGACAAACATGAAACTTCAATCCCAAGACTACTGCTTCTCCCTTTTTTCTATACTTTATTAGTCTTTGCTCACAGAAACAAACTGTAATACAGAAGGGGATTCTGTTTAAAACCTTGTTATTCCTAGTAAAAATCCCTGCATTTGTAAGCAGCTAGTAGTCTAATCTGCAAATGACTGTTAGGATCACCACTAGCATTTATGGATCTACCGGGCAGACCAATATACTTTTAAAATTTGCTTTACAGTGCAAAGAAAGTAAAAAAAGCAGGTTTTTTCCCCTCCCATCCAAATTTCCACTAAACTTAGTTTTGTAAGCCTAAGCTTTAGCTAACCCTATAATCAGAGCAAAAACCAATGGTCAAATGTAAGCTAGACAGCCAACCTGTCACTGCCCAGTTCTGTACCACGTTTGCCTGAACACGCAGCAATCTTAACAGAGTCCTAAAAAAATATTAAAAGTTATAAGGCATTGCTATCACTGGTGCAGCAGTTCACTCCCAAACAAACTTCAGTTTCTTGACGGGGCATTTTTTAAACAAAATGCTCCTGACAGTAGCATCTGCATCGCTCTGTGGACTTGAAGGTTGAGCCAATTAAGCACGATGCCTTGCTAAAGACAGAAGCAGAATTTCTGGGAGGCAACAAGCTGCTGGCACCGGGTGGAGGCAACACTAAAATACTGGTAAGAGATCGGCCTAGAAGTCCATTTTAGGGAGAAATCGTTGATTAACGCTTGCCAAAAGCTGCACAAAGGTTCGGCCGCTGGTCGGAATTTTTCACCACCGTGGAGACCTAGAGAGTGACTACGCTTCCAACGGGAGCAAGGTAAAACAGTTCTAAAGGCGGTCGGGGAG
>NW_009258628.1:245496-246163 GCF_000687185.1 Egretta garzetta
CCAGGTGCATGACCTTGCACTTGGCCTTGTTGAACCTCATGAGGTTCACACGGGCCCACCTCTCCAGCCTGTCCAGGTCTCTCTGGATGACATCCCATCCTTCTGGTGTGTCAACCGCACCACTCAGCTTGGTGTCATCCGCAAAATTGCTGAAAGTGCACTCAACCTCGCATTGGTGAAAACATTAAACATCACCGGTCCCAGTACAGACCCCTGAGGGACACCACTCGTCACTAGTCTCCATCCGGACATAGAGCCATTGACCACTACCCTCTGGATGCGACCATCCAGCCAGTTCCTTATCCACTGAACAGTCCACCCATCAAATCCATAGCTCTCCAATTTAGAGAGAAGGATGTTGTGGGGGACCGTGTCAAAGGCTTTGCAGAAGTCCAGATAGATGACATCCATTGGTTTTCCTTTGTCCACTGTTTGTAAAGTGGTTGTATCGATGACGAATAAACGAAGAGAGGAGGCCCAGCCGGAGTGCCCAAAATAAGAAGAGGAAGGCCAAGATCACAATGGTCTCTTTTCAAGCATGGGGAAGGTTTTCTGTGATGACACCATGAGTCAGGTTGTGACGTGCGGCACGGTGCTGGCAGCCCAGGCCTCTTGCTCGGGCACCGCCGGGCTTCACGGGTCCCTAGGGCCGGGGCTGCCCGGGGGC
>NW_009258628.1:246436-271060 GCF_000687185.1 Egretta garzetta
CTTGGTGGGTGTTGTATCAAGGCCGCCGGTCTGCCGTGGGGCAGCAAAGGGAACGCGGATCTTGGCCAGCCCCTGGGCCACCGCTGCCCTCCAGCCTGACCCTTCTGCCGTCATTTACAGTCACAAGGCGGCAGTACGTTCGTCCCCGGCAGAGGGACACTTGGGCCGAAGGTGGTTGACATCTCTCTCAACGAGAAGGGATGTGCGGCGTTGCCTTAAGGATCTATGAATAAACTCGCCAAGGGCATTGCCCTAGGCGGGAGGCAGGATGTAGACATCAAGTTTAAGCAATGCCCACCAGCAAGAAAATATTTTTAAAAGAGTTTAACCCCTACACGGAGAAGCAAATGCGGATGGCAGTAATTGAGAGACCTGTTACCCTAACGGTGGCTCTCTGGCCTGAAAACTGATAGCCGAGCCAGGATCCCTAAGGTTTGGATCAGATACCTACTAATAGCCCCTGGGAGCCCTCCTCTTTATCCCGTTACACATGCTTCCGACCCCTTGGGGCTTCTGCCTGCGCAAAGAAGAAATGCTCCTTGGATCGTCGCTCCCTACAGAGCAACTGTCACGTGCTTTGGGCAGCCTGTTGCTGCTCACCTATAAAAACCATAGGCTGGAGTGAAAAAAAAAAAATGCCCTGAGTTCAGGGCGACTTCAGTTACAGTGCTCATCTCGGTGTAATGTAAAAAATTAAAAAATGAGACCGCCTTGAAGCCTTGTGCACTGAGAACGGAGCTGCCTAGTGCAGTCAACTTCAGCACTCCAGAGAGTGCTTGGATCTTAAATTCCTGTTATTCGCCTTTCCCCCTCCCTTGGACCAACCTAATGGAAGACTGTAGAGAAGTGCCTGCAGGGCGGAGGTCCTCTCTGGAGACATGATGCCTTCATTTAGACTGTCAAATAACTTATTCTGTCAAAGAAGAGCAGTAATTTTGCTCTGGTGTGAAAGTAAGATTAAAGCAAGGCGAGGGGGTTGTGCCACCCTTGAGTTCTTACTGTCCCCTCTACAGAATTGCTCGGTTTTGCAGTAAAATGTCTTTGGCTGAGGAGAGGGCGCACAAGCAAGCATGTCTCTCTAGCCCAATGGTTAAAGAAGTGCAGAAATCCTCACTGGAGTGGGGGATGCTCTGGTCTGGGCTCTGGCTAGCATGCTAACAGGAGAGTTTGAACAGCTGTGCGGCAGGGTCTGCCAGCACCTCGTTTAACTGAGCTTGATCTGGGTTATGCCAAGAGGGCCTAAGTGAGTTATAATTAGATCTGAGCTCTTGAACAGCTCTGAACATCCTTTATTTCAGCAACTAAGACCCCTCACTACAAGAAAGACGTTGCATTGCTGGAACGTGTCCAGAGGAGAGCAAGGAAGCTGGTGAGGGGTCTGGAGCACAAGGCTGATGGGGAGCGGCTGAGGGAGCTGGGGGTGTTCAGCCTGGAGAAGAGGAGGCTGAGGGGAGACCTTATCGCCCTCTGTGACTGCCTGACAGGAGGGGGGAGCCGAGGGGGGTCGGCCTCTTCTCCCCGGTAACGGGTGATAGGACGAGGGGAAATGGTCTGAAGTTGCGCCAGGGCAGGTTTAGGTTGGACATTAGGAAAAATTTCTTCACTGAAAGGGTTGTCAAGCACTGGAATGGTTGAGTCCCCATCCCTGGAGGTATTTAAAAGCCGGGCAGACGAGGTGCTTAGGGACATGGTTTAGTGGTGGGCTTGGCTTTGTTAGGTTAACAGTTGGACTTGGTCTTAAAGCTCTTTTCCAACCTAAACGATTCTATGATTCTATGATTCTTTAAATGGCAGAATCGATACCCCATCTAGTGGCCGAAGGCTTTCTTAGTCATTAGATTTTTATACTCGGTTAATTTTACACTGACACCCCCAATACCTTGCACAGGAATTTGCCTCTCAATAGCGCCAGCAGCCACCCTGGCCTCTGTTTTGTTAGCTGTAAGATGGGCAGAGCCCCCTTCACGGGGACGCTCTGGGACAGGGCTGGCCCCTGGAAGAATGGACTTGAAGAAAATCCCTTCTGAGAGTCACTGTCTGCTAACGCTTCGCATTGGAGAGTGACTATCCATGGGGAACCCAGCTTCTGAAAACCCTTCACTGGCATGGGCTGGGTGGAGTTTTAAGTACTGCCCTGGATGTGGACGCTATGTTAAGATTTTGCTCAGGTACAGAAAGTAAAAAGAGTAAAGTATGCTTTACTTAAAAGAATACACAGTTCTTCCAGGGGTCAAAATAAAATCCTGAGTGCTGTTAATGAAGCTCCTCATTTGCTTAAGGTTTCTTGGTGGTACTCGCTATTTGCCTGCTTTTCTTGCAGCAGCTTGCTTTAGCTTGAGCTAAAAAAAAAGAAAGTGCTCATGTGGGAGTTCTAACTGTCCTTTTTGAACTTCCCTATTACTGCAGTCATGAGACTTCCTGATCAGCCTTAACAAATCAGTAAGAAATCAGTGATTTGACACGAGGTGACTTCACCCATCCCACCCGCTCTTGCCAGTGAAGCTGTCCCTCCAGAGGAGGAGTTTCGGGGGAAGGTGGCTTCCCATCGAGAGGAGCAGCAGTCACTGCCTCTGTTCTGCGCTGGGTGGTCAGGTGCCACTGCCCTTCCGAATTGTGGTGAGATGGAGACAGAGGGGTCAGCTGATTTACATGGGCAGACACGTGCAGACTTCATAGTTTCAGCCAGAATTCCTAAGCTGTGTAGAGATTGCTTAAATCTCTAAATTGTGTACGTGACAAAATTCCAAAATTGATTTTTTTTTCATGGGAATGTATTTTGAGTGACTAAAATTTTCCCAGGAGAGTGTTCTGTGATTCAGAATGGCACTTCTGGTCAGACCCAGAGCAGGAAAGTAGGAATAGGTAATGGCTAACATGCGTCAGATCCAGAAAAACTGATTTCAGTTTTCAGTCCCATCCCAGGGACTGGGCCCGGGGTCTCACGCGCTGGGTAAATGCCCCAGGCAGGGCAGCTGGCAGCTATCACGGACCTCCCTCCACCTCCTCACCGAGCTGCTCAATTCTGCACACTCTGCTAGTTGGACCAGAGATCCCAAGATCCTTCTGCATCCAAGATCGTTCCAAGATCCAAATCCGAGATCGTTCTGCAGAACCGCAGGCGGAACACACGCCCTTTTCAAATCCAGCGGAGGCTGAGAGATACCTGCCCCACAGCCATCCACGATCAATTGCTAGCGGCACATTTCAGCTGAAGGAGAACAGAAACTTCATGTATGCTGGGTATGCTACCCAGCTGCTAATGGTAAAGGTCAAAACCTTCCATTCCCCAGCCCAACGGCCTTCAGCACGCGTCATTTAGTCCATCTGGCAGTAGCTCAGCAGGAGGACAAGCTGTGTTTCTATCAGGTATGGCCTGAGCAGTGTGAAACGAGGTTACATAGGAAGAGATTTGTGTAAATGACTGCTTTGAGTTCGTGGCCTGCTGACTTTTGGGTGCGTAAACCCATTTTGGTAGGACAATTAGAACGGTTCTGGCTTGGCCTCCGCAAAAGTCCAGCTAGTCTGCTCTCCTGCCTGCTGCGGGAAGAGGAAGCTTAAGGGAAGACTGCGGGAACAGGGGGAGAAGAGAGCCTGGTGTTACACCCTCACAACTGCTGCTGATCCTCGGTGAGGGATCTCACAAACAGAAATTGCATCAAAAGTGTTTGGTTGAAACTCTGCCTTCGTATAAGAACCAATATTCCCGACACACTTCACCTGTAAATTAAAAATGATCTTAAAGCTTATTCTAAAGTTGATCCTCTAACTGATGGTAGTGCTCTACCGACAGCTGTAAAGTAGAAAATCTATTTGTTTTTAAAGCACCTCTTGAACTTAAAGTATATCACAACAGTTCTCTTTTTGAATGATTATTATTTTGTAATGCCTACCTAAGAGCAGCTTACAAATACACTTAATAGCTTGAAGGATTTTTAGATCAATCCATGCAGCTCTTACAGAGCAATTGTCACTATGGTTAAGCCAGAATTACACTGAACTAGGTCACTCTTGCTTTTTAAGTGTAAAAAAAGAAAAATAACTCATTGAACTCCAAGGAGGAGTGAAAAGTCAATGAACAGTGAAAGTTGCCGGTACTTGGCAAAATTTCTTTCCAGCTTTCTTTGTAGGGAGCATTCACAGTAGTATTTGGATGGAATTCATGGATCTTCTGTAATGGCTGCTGCTCGCTGTGAAAGGCGAGAGCAACAAGTGCGCAGGAGTTACTCTGAAGTTAAAAACCCCAAAAGTCACCAGTAAAGCCCTGTCGTTTAATGCTACAGCAAGGTAAATACCTGGTGCCTCGGCAGCTCTGATCCACGCTAACTGAGGTGTTCTCTCTTTTCATCATGGTTTTCTACCTTGGGATATATTATGCCACTTGGTTGCCCTGAGGTGAAGTACGCAGCCCTTTTTCAGCAGAGAAAGCCAGCCCTGAATAAAATGTGCTCGATTACAACGCTTTCCAAATAGGAGCCAGAGCAGCACTTTCCAGAGGTCAGTTCACAGCCTCCCAATGGCTCTCCCGTGCCCCCCTCGCTAGGGACACGGCGGGGCGGCTGCAGGCACCTGGTTAGCACTGCACTGGGTGGGATGGCGCTCCTGGAAATCCCCGTGAGCCAAAGTGCTCCTCGCTCCGGCAAACACAGGGGTGCAGCCAAAGAAATTCGGAGGTAGAGTATTTCTTTGCAAATTCTCTATAAAGAGAAGGAGGATCACACAGTTCCTTGCAGGTCCTCAGCCATCAAACGGCAGGCTACAAGGCCAGACCTTCTTAATGAGCGACAGGTTAAAAAATGATGGCTAACGCAGTAACTCCCATGCAGGGAGATCTCAGGAGAATCTTGGCTTAAGTCACTTTTATACAAGCTATTTCAGTGTAGTACTGGAAATTTCATGGCTTCTGCTATATCTGTAGGGATAAAGATGTTGATTAGATCATTACATTTCATCCAGCACAGTCTATTTCTGGATGTTCCTTTCTAATACGTTTGGAGACCAGCAAATATAGTTGAATTTATTTATAGTACCAGAATAAATGAAAAATGCTTCTTTCTATATAAGCATTTGAAAAAGCTGTTGTTTTCCCTCTTTTGCAAGGACAAGTACTTTTAATATGCCGTTTGGATGTGTTCAGTGAATGAACGTACAGGAGCCTAAGTTCACAGTTATTTTTATTTAGCAGATGTAGAAGTTTCTAAGGAAGGGGATTCTGAAAATAGTTGCGAGTCTCTGGAGTTGCTCAGCATTCCAAGAATAGTTATTTCTGCCTTCCCTTGAAGACGTATTTTAACTTGTCAGTCCTATGAAAACGCAGGCTGTTCAATATCTAAAAATTATGTCTACTGGGTTTTAAGTTAAGGAACAAATTAAGAAAAAAGTGTGAGCCTGAGACTGTCTCATGTTGCTTGTTACTTTCTGAAGGGATCAAAAAGTTTCCAGGTGTGTCCTTTTGATCCTGGTAGTTTAATGACGGATAGTTTAAAAAGGCTTTTGATGTTTCTGCAGAGATACCGTACCTCTGACCTCTGAATTCCCCTGGGGGCTTTGCCCTTTTGTGCGAGGCCTCGCGTTCTCCATTTTTGCAGGGGAAAGCCCTGTGGTTTTGCAAGGAAGAGTTCTGCTGTTGCAAGGCCCGACTCTGCAAGTCCAAGAGTTTGAGCTCCCGTTAACATGCTCCTTTATGGTAAAATACAGATGGCAGAACTGTTGCAGCAACAAAAGACGGCTTTTTAGGAGACAGGATTTAAGGACCCTCTATGTCAGGTTCTTAAAGCAGACTGGAAAAAGCAAGTATTAACACACCCTGTTGCCATCACAAAGCCATGTCTTGTCTATCTTTGCATTGAAATGAAGTCCTGACACAGCTGCTTTTACTGCCAGTTGCCAGAAGGTGACTTTCTCATTCACTTCCGCGCCCTTCTTCTTGTCAAAGCTATAAAACTAAAAGCTTTAAGGAAATGAAAAGAAAGAAAAGTTTTTCTCATTTCTGGCTTGTGCTTGGATCTTATTCTCATTACGTGCCTGAGGAGAGACTGGGGCTTTAATGTTCAGATCAGGGTATGTTTTAGGTTGTCTGGATGATGGTAATAATAGGCCTCCTCCACTGGACGTAACACGATCGTCTTTGGCAGGGAGCGTGAGAATCCCCTGCTAAACATGAACGGAGCAAAACGGGGCCCCGAGTGCTGCGGGCAGCATCTGCAGCTTTGTGAGTGACATTTAACAGGAGCACCCGCCCGGCGTCCCCCCTCGGAGGAACCGGCGCGGCTGTGGGATTGCGTCTTCCGTCCTTGAAACACCGCCTGGCCATTTGGATCTGCCGGGAAAGGCGACGTCGCGCAGCTCTTGGGCGCCGGTGACCGAAACAACGAGCCCCTTGGCCTGTCTAGGTAGCTGAGGTGATAACCAAATTGCTTCCATGTCAAGAGCTTTGCCACTGGAACGTGGGCTCTCCGCACATCCGAAACCTACGTGTCCCCGCTGCGGCGTCAGGCACGCCCTCTGCCTCATTGGGCTGCCTCACCCAAGAGGGATCAGAAAACCTAACGGGGAGCACCTCGAGAGCGGGGCAGCACCAGCAGACAGCAAAGCTGCTCGGAAGCGTTTTGATCCTCCAAAGCGCGTGTTAAACCGAAAGCCGCGTCCCTGCTTTCTCTCTGCCTGCAGTGGTACATGCTGTGCTCAAGGGCTTTCTGCACGTCCCACAGCAGCGCTGCGGAAAGGTTCATCAAATGTCATGAAGCTTCTATATTTACCTGTCTGCATCACGGCCTCCGATAAATCATTCCTGGGCAGCAAACAAATCCAGTTGTACTGTGCTCTGCCAACGATTTGCCTGCATGTCTAAGCTCCTGATTGAGGACCTTGAGCCCTGAGACTTTGTTTGATGCGAGGATGCAGTGTGCATTTTATTTTCTGGCAACAGGGTTTTCTTCAAATAGTATGCTGTCGGAGTGTGGTTTTGTTACTTATTTCTGCAAGAATATGCGTTTCTCCTCCTTTTCCCAGGCTCTCATTTGTTATCAAGGGCATAGTCCTACTCCTGTTTTAATTAAAACATTGAATAAAAAAATCCCACCTATGAACAAAACTGGGAACCATCCCAGCTTCCGTCCGTTTTGGTAAAATCCCACTGACATCAGCAAGAATAAGGCTGGGGGTTCCAATGAAATCAGCATTACCGTTATAAATAGCAAACCCTTCCTCTGCTCTTCTCCTGCCCCCCCAAAAACCCCCAAACCATTGCAACTAGCATTGCATCAGCATTTCCGTGCAGGGGCTGGGAAGACCCATCGGGCTGGGGTGACTAACCTGGTTCTTTACTCGTACCGGGGTTCCACAGCTGCACTGAAATACCACTCCAAGGACATCTCCTCTGAAAGAGCATCCGTCTTCAAGGTGTCAGGCACGCAAATCTGCTTTTTAAGAGGGCTACAGATGAAGGGATATTAGAAAGCAAACACTATAATGTATTACTGCTACTGGAAATACTATGATCTCACGGGGAAGAATAATTTCTAATTTATATAAAAAAAGCAAAACCAAAACCCAAAGCAAAAGGAGCCCATGCATCTGATAATATTGCTAACATAGGTTTGAGGCAAAAGCCGTATTTTCCCAGTGGTTTGCTAAGATGTCCCTTCTGCTATCAGATTTTTAAGTTTCTTACTGTATTCGAGATCCTACTTGTATTTATTCCAGTGGTGTCAGTCTTTCTTTTGCCCTTTCTTAGCATTCAGCAACAGCCCGTGCCCCCAGGCGCAGGACTCCCAGCCTGGCGCTCAGATCACTTGCCTTCCTCAGTTTTAACCCATCTGCGGTGCAAGGCTTTTCCTCCGTTCCCTGCTCTTTCAGGGTTTTATGCAAGGGTGAATTTGGGTCACCATGCATTATTCACCTGCATTTAGTGTACACGTCGGTAACTTATAAAAGGCAGCGTGGCTTCGCTCTCACTTGTCCTTTTCAACGCAACCGAGCCAGCAGGCTTGGTGTGCTCTCAAGTTGTTCATTGGTGGTTTTGTCTGGAAACCAGTGTCTCGCATCCTCCTCTGCTCTCCGCTGGTGGAAATATTCCCTTACCCACATACACTGCCCTGAGCAGCGATTCCGCCTCGCCTCCATCACGGGCATCACCCCCCCGGCCGGCCGATCTCCAGCAACCCAAGCAGCAGAGAGTCAGCTGCCTAAACTCTTCCCCGGTCTGCGTGGTGTTCCTGGCTCCCTCTCCCTCCGTGGCTTTGGTTGCAGTGGAAAACACAGAATAAAACAATGAGGAAAGACCAGTGGTAATCAGAGAGCTGGACGAGACTTGCTCTCCCCTGTCTGTCCCCCTGATTCACGCTAGCCTAACCAGCTGGTGTGGGATTTTGAATCATGGTCACGCCTCGGGGCTGGTGAAAAAGCCAGAAGGATACACAGTGGGTTTCCCGGGTTTGAAAGTGCTTTGGGGTCACCTAGTCAGTGAGAAAAAAATCTAAGCAAAGCCAGACTGCGCGAAAAAGGGAATTTGTTTCCCTGAGGGGCAAACAGGGGCTAAAAATCGCGTGTTCTCTATCCCCAGTTGCTTTCTGTGTTTTAGTTTGGAGCATCAGGGAATGCGGGAAAGAGGCGATAGGGTTGGGGCCAGGCCCACTGCATTTGAACGGTTGCACGGGGGGGATTTGGGATCGGTGAGGTGGCTCACAGGACAGCCCGTGGTGCTGCTGCACACAACATATGGATGTAGAAAGAAGTCTCTGCCCAGCTTTGCCAGAGAGCATCAAACTCTCACTGAAGGGGGTAACCGTCCTCCACCCTCAGCGTCCTGCGGTATTAAAGAGAAGGCAAAGGACACGTGGGGGAAAGACGCTCATCCAGGGACAAAATAGGAATTCAAAAGCGCAAAACAGTTTACTCTGCAATAAAGCAAAGATTGTTTTCCCAGCTCAAATGCGTGAAAAGTATTTTCCATTTATATTTCACTAAGACTTTTATTGATATGGCAAGTGAAGTGAGATGCAGAATTATGAACATTTGGCGACTCCTATGAGAAAAAAAAAAAGAAGCTTGGAATGCATGACATAAACAGCCAGGAGCCAACACTTTCCTAAAACTTTGCAAAAATGCTTCTAGATGAAAGAGACAACTGCAAGAAAAGTTAGCGGATAATTAATAAAAGCCGTTTAATACATTATGGGCAGTGCCTGGTTTTAAGATTTGTATTTTTGTGATAAAATCATACAAGGTGTATGCAGGGGAACAGAGCCGTTCCTGCTCTCGGGGGCTGGTAGGACATATCCATGGGGCTCTCAGAACAGTAGTGATGGCTCTTGGTTTT
Organism: Egretta garzetta; assembly: GCF_000687185.1. Taxonomy (NCBI): domain Eukaryota; kingdom Metazoa; phylum Chordata; class Aves; order Pelecaniformes; family Ardeidae; genus Egretta; species Egretta garzetta. The sequence continues at coordinate 255,753 of NW_009258628.1, forward strand.
GAGAAGTTCAGGTAAAAATACCAAGCACTATGAGGTCCTGACAAAGCCCTCACAAACCCAGGGTTTGCCCTCGCTTACCGCAGAAGCACCAGCCTTATGGCAAGAAGCACTCAACAGCCCCATCCTTACTCACCCATCACTTTCCCCTAAATACAGGGGACTTCCACATCCCTTGGGTCAGCTGCACGAAGGCAAGATGTGAGTAAAGCAGCAGCCGAGTCCCAAGACCGCTGACTGCTTCACCTACAGCACAGCTAAGCCGTAGACCAAGCGGGATTCCTCCTTCCCCGGCTTCACAACAGTTTAAATGTGGCAGAAATCTTGCAATCCACAGGAGAATGTTACTTCTGTAAAAAACCAAACAAATTAAAAAAAAAAGAGCAGAACCCTGACATTGCTGTACAATGAGTCAACCGGTTGGGTTTTCTCTGTTTTTAGACCAGTATTTATTCGCCTCCAGTCACTCCTGGTAAGGTTTGACGGCTGCAGGAGGACCCGCTAGGCAATTCGTGTGCGTCCCTTCAGCGTTTTGAGGGACAGAGCGAGCGCAGAGAGGCGTTGTCTTTCTGCTGCTGCACCTGGGACCTCCAGAACAGTTTCCAGAAGCACAGTGAGAAGGTAGGAAGAGCCTGTAGAGCTGATGGAATGGAGGCATGCTGATGAAAAGTCAGTCCTGACAGATTTATGCAGATAAAGTAATACATGAAGAGCCAGACTACCTTGGCTCCTCATAAATCTTCTGCTTGAAGTCCCCTTGTAGGCAATCATGAGGTGCTGTTCCCAGAAATGGGAGGGTGAAGTTTTAAAGTATTAAAAGGTCAAGGCAGACAGCTGCCCAGTGTGAAGGCCGAAGGCCCCTCTCCTCCCTCTCTTTCTCTCTCTCAAAAAAAGACATTACTGGGGACGCTGGTAAGGAAGGGACGCTATTTTTTAGGGGATGCTATTTTTTAGCAGGGTATGATCTGTGCAAAGCAACCCCTACTGCAACGAGCTCCCCTTTCACAGCCAAAGGGGTGAATATGAGGATGTTTCTGCAGTCACTTCCGTATCTCCCCCCACCCCATGCCCCAGGCATTTATAACAAAATACAGAACCTGCAAGTTGCTGGAGCCCTTAGTGCTCATGGTAGACAGCGTTAATCAGAACAGTTATTCATTACACATGGTAGTTAAACCTTTTTTTTTCACCCAGGCAATCTTAACTGCCAAGTTCACAACACGCCATAAGTTATTACAACGCCGCGTCAGCTGCTAGCTAGTTACTCTTGCTGCCCAGGCAATCTTAACCGCCAAGTTCACAACACGCCATAAGTTATTACGCCGCGTCAGCTGCTAGCTAGTTACTCTTGCTCCAGTTTGTCAGCCTGACCGTATTAGTTTGTCTGCTGACTGATGGAAACCACAAGACACAGGGGGGGATGCTGGGTTGGGAAAGCGTTGTGGGCCTATGGGTGGGGAAGAGAAGGCTACTGAGATTTATTATCCCCCACCCCAAACCAGATCTGAGGAAAACAGCAAATGCTTCTTCATTCAGCTTGCCTCTCAAACCCTTTATTCAAGAGCCTTCCCCAAATCCCCATATTGGCTCTTTGTAGCCTGAAAGAGCAAGGAATCTTTTCATATGCAGGTGCAATTCCCTCGCAGGGTAGGAAAGGCAGCTCCCTGCCAAGGTGGTTCTTTTCCAGCCCGACTCCAAAGGGAGCCGCAGCCTTCCACTACTGAGCTTTCTCCCTTTTGCGAGACCCGCACCCCAATTGAGAACCCGTCAGCATGGAAGGAGACAACGGGGAATGAAGGGAACTAGCCAAGGGATGGTTTATTACAAAGCTGGTACGCATCCGAGGAGGACGCTGAACCCTACAAGGAAACACTAGCACTCATTTACAAACAGAACTCAGCATTTTTTATTCATTGATTGACTTCCTGCCAGTTTTGATATTTGCTACCACCAGAGAAGAGCGTAAAAACACAGTACAACATTGTTAACCAGTTAGGAAGGCTGGAAGGGAAAGCAAATCCCAGTACAATTGCAAGTAACTTGGTGGAGTTTATAATTAAGATTTTCTTTTTTTTTTTGAACGGATCAGCAATGAAGCAATAAATATGCTGCTGCACTGAACCAACAACAGGACTTTTCACTAAGTTTGTGGTTTATTGCATTACAGTTTAAAACTAAACGTTATCCATCATCATACATTAGTTCACCAACCAGGTAAATGACACTTTTTTTCATGTGTTATATGCTAAATGGCTAAAATTATGCAAGTAGCTGAACTAGACTAGGACTAGTAGAGGTAGATATTGAATGGGCAGTGCCAGGCAGAAATATTTTGTAAAAGAACTTTTTGTCTTTTGTCACGAACAGTTAGCAGATGTAACATTCTCAATTAAAACAACAAACATCTTAGGAAGGCTGTTCTAAGATGCTTTGGATTTTCTAGTAATATTTCTCTCACGATCTTCTTACACACCCTTTGATATGGTCCCTTGTAAACTGGACAATCTTTGTCCCCCGAGTTTTCTGCCGTGATTTACTTGAAGACCAACATACAAAGCTAGAATCTTTGTGAACATACTACTATTTGCTTGTACCACTCTAAAAGTAATACACATTTACAGCCTCCTTGGCAAGGGAAGACTGCATTTATAGTATTTACAGCTTCGGTAATCTTTCTAGTAGTAAAAAAGCTATTTTATACTTAATCTAAAACGGAATTTCTATTGCCACCTCCTTGTAACTCGCTTCAGTCTCCTTTTGCCGAGCTGCTCTACCAGCTGCTCCTTGCCGTTCTCACTGCTGGCTCTATGCTCTTGGGAAGAAGAGTCTCTGCCCAAAACAGGCATTAAAACTGGTGTTTGTAGACTGCAGCTTTGATTTCACAGAAATATGACCACGACAACATGACCATGAGTTTTGTAAAAGTGTACGCCCCTTGCTCCTTACCACATCCAAGAACAGTTCACAGCCTGAATGCTCCTGGAAGCAAGAGTCTTTCCCCAAGCTCTGCAACCATTTCCCTCCATCTGGAATTTTAACTTTCATTAACGAGCTTACAGACTGCTCAACTCCTTACTGATAAGATGGTCTAATTATACTGCATTTGCATTGTTTTCCTACGCAGAATCCCAAAGCAATAAGTTATCAGACAAGCATTAACTCTTACTTCCACATAGTCCAAGCTATTAGGTACAAAACTGCATTTTTAGAGCAAGCTTTCTTAGTGGGAAAGACAGGGGAAAGACTTCAAAGCCAGCTAGCTACCCAGTACAGAACACTTAAAAAACATTTAAAGCAATCATGAAAGGGAAAAAATAAAATAATTTAAATTCAGGTATACTGAGAGCTGGATTATCCTATCAAGTGGTTTTGTCAGCGTTAGTGGCCCATGTTCAAAGCACAACTGTGGCGTACGGGGTGCAAGAATGATGGCACCATTGCTCAAACCCTCAAAGGCATCATGTTGGGCAAAGATCTTTCAAGTTTTCTTATTTGAACTTGCTCATGTGATACCAAAACTGTGTTTGCACCTCTGGTTTCTCCAGCCTGATATCGCCCTACTCTCACCGGTGTTTTCTACAAAAACACTGAACAATTTGATCTGGCTGAAGCATAAGGTGCTACACCAACTTCCAGCGTCTACCGTACAGCTGGAGCACCTCCAGACCTGGAAAAACAAACCAAAGCAAACACTACAGGAAGATTTAGTAAGCTAATTATACGTACCTCATCTAGCCCTAGAGAGCTCCCTGGGAAACTTGGAATTTTCTCCCTACGCTAGGAGACAAACTTCCTTCTGTACTCTGGCTGACACACCACACCTCAGGACAGGATTCCTCCCCTATGAATGTGGAAGTATTAAGACCTCTACTGAAAAAAAACGTGTAACTGTAGAAGAATATAGAGGCTTTTAAGGCATTTAAGATGCAAAGAAATAAAACGAGTTACTGAGTATCATTTTGAGACTGTTTTACCTGTTTGTTCACACATACCACGTGCCTGAATGCACTGGTCTCCAAATGGAAGAAGCGAGTACCTCACCTATCGTCTTGGGGCAAACAACCACTTTCAGTTACTTACAATTTAAGTCCACTTCTGAATCTGGCATTGCTTCATGCAAGTGCATTTGCACCTTCTACAGTCTCTATCTAGGGAAAATTTATCTTTTGAAGTTTCCCCCCCCTCCCCCGGAAAGATATCCATGGCCTATGTCACCACCACTGGCTCCACTGATGGTGAAAATAGCTTTCTCCAGTGAAAATCATGAAGAATCAAACCAAATCATGTCGTTAGTAAGCCAACGTTCTAGGTCACCCTGACCACGACTGCAATCCCTGTTCACCTGCTTTGGCAGCCAAGCACCAAAGATTACAATTTTGGATCTCGGCATGCAAAGGAAAGTTTTTACTGCGGCATGGCACTCTGTGCTACTACTTCGCAAGACTCATTGCATTGGATTGCAACTTCCATTTCCAGCTCTTAAAAACCCTTCCTCAGAAGTTAGCATTGCATCTAAGAGGAGAGATGCGAAGATGAAGGAATAGCAACTCCATCGCCAATTAAAGAACCTTCTTCAGGTAAACTCTTGACTTAGTTTCATTTCCTGGGACTGCAGTCTTCTGGAAGGGGATGAGGAACCTCTTTAATCCAAAAGCATCATCTCTGAAGCACTATGGTAGCCTTCCAGCAAGGTTATGAAGAAGAGTCTTTGGGGAAATCACAATAGATGTGTAGATGGAGGCTTCTGGAAGGCCCACAGAAATATCCTTTCCCACTTGCATAATGAAAGAGAACAAGTAACTTCTTGCTTTTAGTTCATCTACTTCAACACAAAAACAGGCAGTGAAAAAGTAAAGGAAATAATCCCACTTATAGGCAGCACCCAAAAAACAGAATTTGGGGGGGAAAAAAAAGTTGCTCGATGCAATTCACAATCTGTTAAAAAGAGTGAGCACTCATCTGCCTCCAGCCAAGCATCAGAAGCCAAGAAAACAGCAGCAATACTCAGAGGCAAGGCCAAAAGCTCATAGCTTGTGTAGGCAAGATTGAACCATCTTCAGTAGTTGCAGAAGACATGCAGTCCAAGTATCTCAGGCTGCAGAAAAGACTGAGATCTAGACGTAAATACCAGAGTCAGTGAAAGGCTCTATAGGTATTCTAGTCCCTAAAAGCCCAGCAGATTAAATATACAAATATAGCAATACAACTTACATTTCTGACATGAACTACACTGCAAACATACACAAGAATAGTCTAACCATGAAAAGAAAGTGGTGCTGAATATACAAGAAACAAAAACCCTGTTCTTCTGACAGTTAGAAAACTACAAACCCCGATAAGTCTTCCTGGATTTCTTAACTGTACGTGTCAATCACTGAACTCCATGACGTGGAAGAGGAAGGCTGTGTATCCACACGACAGATACTCTGTAACTGAACTCCTGCAGCAAAGAAGGCACTCACTTTATAAGCTGTAGTTTATTTTCTGCTCTGTTTTATATGATGAGCCTATTAAAAAAAAAAAACAAAACATTTGAGCACTTATCTATATTATTAACACAGTAGACTCGTAGACCGAAGCTTGACTTGGAAAATAAAATTCAACGTAACGTTGGTGGAACTTAAAAGCCAAGTAGTAAAGCATACTGTGTTATAGGACTTCCCAGACATTCAGTATTTACATATAATGCATTTGCACTTTATACTCGACAACCACCCATCAGCAGTGACATTATTAGCGTAACTGGACAGCACAGTAAGCCAACCCTGAGCTGCACTCTAGTGAACCCATTCATTTTCAAAGTACAACAGAGATTGGTTTAAATATTCACACAATTGTTTTTCAAAACATTTTATTGCATTATATTTGGTACCTTATGTTTGACAAAGGAAATTACATCTGTAACTGCAGGAATAAGAAGCTGGTCTGTTATTGAAAAAAAATCTTGGGCCCCTTAAAAGTTACAAAGTCTTGGGCTTGCCTGAAACAACTGAGCAAGAAATATATTCTTAGAAATGTAGGGCTTCAAGTATTACAAACCTGTGACACTGTGGAAAAGTTCCAGAGGTATCTAAACTGCAGCACTTTTTTTTTTTTTTTCTGCATAACGTGAACAAGGCCTGCTGAGGTTTTAAACTATTAGTCTCTTGATCAGTCAAAATGGTAGTCAGGAGTTCTCCTCTTTGCAACTTCAAGCCATAGTATGTTCTCATTTTGTTTTCACTCTATGTGAAAAAACGCATGCTATCTTTCTAATTAGTTGGTGCCACATCACAGTGCATAATTTTATTTGGTTCTTGCATTACAGTTTTAAAAAGTTTGGCCAACCTATGCTGATAGGTTCATCTCAAGAACAGCAACGTTGATTCTCCCCACCCCCACCCCCACCCCGAGTTTAATTCAAAGAGAGAGAGTTTTAACTGGTTCCTTCAGTTAAAAACTGTGGTGCAAGAACACCAAACTGATCGTGTACAGTGAATTTCAGAGACACAACAAGCTTATTGAACACACTATGTTTCTTAATTCTGCTTGACAGCCGTATGTCCCAGCATCCACAACATAACACGTATGCTGCGGGTTTCTCTGTATATTCTGATTCACATTGCATACTTCCTATGGACAGAATCATCCCCGTATCAAAATCAGTCAGATGCTAAAGCCCCAACAACTCTTTGTGCTCAGTGAAAGAATCCAGTGCTAAAACAGCGTTTTTGCTGTCTGAGATAACAGTAATCTCACAAGACAAATTTAAGTAATATTTCTGCCACACACCTGCTCTGAGGGCTATATGCCTCCAGATTTCATATAAATTAGTTTAAAAACATGGGTAGGTAGGTAAGGAGAAGGGTTTTTTTTCTTCAATTTTAGCAGCTTTTAATTTTTAAGAAACCGAACAACCTATATCCAGTAATATGTTAGATATTTTATATATATACTTTGTCAGCAGGATAAAAAAAAAGTAAAACTATTTGAAGGCAACATTTTTTTTTTCCTTCTGTTCTCTGTGTAAGTTAGAACAATTCAGCAGGTGCGTGACAAAAATATTATACACCAGATACGGTCCAATGTCATTTTTTTCCAATAAAGTTGTTCATATTTCATTGGCCAGTTCTTCAGGTTCTGCAGAACTATCTCCATTAACTGTGATCTTCATATCCTCTTCATATCCAGGGGGCATGAAAGCCAAAGCATAAGGGAAAAGCTTATGACAATTTGCTCTGTAAGTTTCAGATGCTTCTTTACAGTCTCCAAGGCTACCGTCACATAAAGCTTCTAATACCTCCATACAAGTCTAATTAAAGAGAAAAATAAAAGAAGTGTTATGGTTTCTTAAGCATTTGTCCAAACACTCACAGACCAGAAATACAAACACAGCACAAAGAAAACAAACTCCATGTATTGTTTTCAGGTTTCTATCCGTATCAGATGATGTTTTTCTGAACTAGACACAGCGTGAAATACCAGTGTAGTCAGATCTCAAATAGTGCAGTTTAAAAAGGGATTTAAAGAACAGCTAGAAATCTTGACTTAAAATGAAAATACTCAATTGTCACCTGTTCCTTATTTTCCTTAAAAAAAAAAAAAAAAAAAAAGATTGTTACTAGTGAGCAACCCAATAGCATGCTTACTTGTAACTAAAGGTGTTTTTTGGATTTGTGGTGCACCCCCTGCCCCCAGTCTTGGGACACACTGAACATTTCAGCAATACATAACATGCATTTGAATTTTAGTGTTCGCAAATAAAAACAAAGAATCCAGAATATATACTATAATTTCCTAATAATGACTTTTGTGCACGTGCTTTCAGATAGAATTGGAAGAACTGTGGAATATAATTAAAATGTAAAAATAGCATTAGCTGAATAACCATGATTATATCGGAAAACATTTCTGGTAGGGAAAAAACACGCACAACATTTTTACATTTAATGATATGTGACTTCATTGAAGTATGCCTGTAACTAGTGAATCAAACCAGTGAATCGATACTCAGATATTACCACATCCTTCAGATACTATCTGCAGTGTCATATCCATTTCTGTGCACAATTTAGAAGAAAAAAAAGAAAAAAAAAAAAAAAAAAAAAGAGATTTCCTGTTGTTTTTTTTCAACTTGCGTTCCAAACGTGAGAAACCGACCCTACTGAGCTTCGCTAAAGCCCGGCAGCATTTAACATCCGCCCATGTTGTGTGTGCTAGTCTTTTTCCACTCCTCTGACATTTACTATAGCTTTTGTTTGTTCTGTGTATTGAGATTAACTGCTCTGTCCTCCTGCTGTGGGGTTATGAAGTTCTCTTCAACAGCCCCTTTTCCTCACATTTGCTCTTTGCGACACTGGCATCCACAGAAGGTCAAATATATCTAGATTTATGCCTGCAACATGCCCTGAGACAGCTGGTCTTTACTAAAACGAAATGTAATATATTTGATCTCATGAGAATGCCTTTCCACGACTGCCTAGGCTCCTTCAGATTCTCATTTTTTTTAGGGCACTTTCAATTTTCCATCTAAAATTTCAGTAGAACTCCAACTCATACTTCCTGTTGGCACCAAGAATGCTTCAACTGAACTTTTTCAGTTTTATCAGAATGTTGTGTATATTGTCTTTATACGCTGCTGAGTCAGTAAATGCTACCTGTAATCGTACTACAATAATACCTCTAAAACAACCAAGCATTTTTGGTTACATTTTAATTTTTCCCCAGTCCAATTCCCAGAATCCCACTGCCAGGCAAAACACACAGCTACAAGGCAAAAATAATGCTGTTGAAGGCAATTTAATTTTTCTTGTCTAAATCTATTCATAATCTATCTTAAGCTCTTTGAGACTGCTTAGATGGTAACACACACACAAAAAAACCCAGTAAGAAAACAGTTTATGAAAACCTCTAGATATGTACTTAGGATATAAAAGACATGAGTTTGTGTCCCATAACCAGATCAGCTAGAGAAGGGATCTGAATCTACAACATTCTAAGCAAATTTATAAATCATGGCAAATTGTCATTTCTTGTCTCTCCCCCCACCCCCCACCTTTTGTCCAAAAATTATATTGTGAACTTAAAATCCTTCCCAGTTAAAGTTCTGTTCAACCCAGTGTATTTCCAAAGGGATGTGTTTTGGAAAATGCTGATTTTTGCCCACAGAAGAATAATTTTATTAGGAAGTTCACCAATTTTACTTGCAATAGATCTAAAAAAATTATTGAGTCCCCAGACATAAAGAGCACAATAAAGAAACAGGGGGACTGGGAGAAATGAAATGTCCTAAAGTTTGCACAGCTTGCCAAGGAATCTCTCTAATACTTAATTAAATGTGCTGGACGCTCTCACAGTGATGCCAAAGGAAACGGTTTGACTGGGATACTGAAATAGTTTAGAAAAGTCTAGAAGAAAGAAAGGACATTTTATTCCTTTTCTGCTTTGTCAGGTAAGGTTCTGCCAGTGTGTGGTCATCAGAAGAGAAAAAACACGTTTAATAATTCTTTATAAGAAACACCTGAAGATACTAAAAAGAATTACTTTCTCTCGAATACTTTGAGTTTCAAGTCAGAACCGATAGCCTTCCCCAATGAAGGTGGGGGAGTGGGGAAAGGGGTGTGGTGGTGGTGGCACAGGGAAATTATTCCATGACCACCAGAATGGAAAAGAATTTCCACATTTGGTAAACTTTTTACTTAATTACATACTAAGGCCAAAATGTGCACAATTCACACAGCTTGCAGGAGGATGAATATGGAGAGCTTCCAAGGAGTCTGAGCCACTCCTAAGCCAATCTTTCTTGTGAACAGTCACACGTGTAACAGCTAAAGCTCGGACAGACTACAATCTTTACTGACTGGGGAGCTTTAGTGTCTTTTGCCATGTGAATTCTCTTCTGTTTAATGAGCTTTCCCATTACCTGTGGCAATAACATGGTTTCTGCTGCTATTTTCATATTACTACAAAACTAAATTAATTTAAATGTGCGAAAAGGACATTAAACATTTCAGTTCAGGTGAACTTGATACCCCTTTCTCTCACATGACAACCCAGCCTCCTTACCATAAGGCACAGGAATCATTTCAGTTGCCGCTTAACCTCTGTAATTTGCACACAGCTTCCATAGATATACCAGAAGTTGTTTACAATTTATAAATATCTGTTACCTGAAGATTTCTGTTAATGAGGGATTCATCCAGGGTCATTGCCAGCTCCACTGCCCTTTTCTGACTGGAAGGATCTAAATAGTACATCATTTTGGCAGCTACGGGAGGAAAAATAAGCTTCATCACCCAGTGGATTACCAAAAATTACTTGCATACAAACATAAAATAGAGATAATATGACTAAGAGGGGATACCGAGCGCTACAGCAGTAGTTCAAAATGGAACCACTTGGAGCATTAAAGCTTGACACCTGAGCAAGCAGAAGGGTAGCTTTAAGTCTAGTATTCAATGCCAGACAAAGCATTAAAAGACATAGGCACTGCCTATACTGCAGGGTAGGAGCATTTTGCAGTGTACCGTGGAATCCCAGGCCGTGAACGTAACAAATCAGACCTGCTGCAACACACCACAGTTCCCTCCAGCACCACTGCTCACATCTCCTTCACACAGAAACAGGGGCACAGAAGAGATGTGCACACAGAGCTCTGGTTATAATATGGTGTCAGGACATAATCAGGACACAGTTCCGAGCCCCACAGCACAGATGTAGTTGAAGGGACTTGATGCCAGGAAAGATGCAAGAGTAAACTCATTGCTTTTTGTGGCCAGGTCTGAGCCCAGACTGAGCCACAACAGTAATGCCGCTCCCCCAGGTGGTTTGCATCCTGCTTCCCCTGTGGTACCCACTGTAATATGTGGTCACTACTGACAGATAGCCTTTTGCAACAGGTAACCAGCACCATCTAAGCTCCTCTTGATAGGCATACCAATGCCTCTGAGTGTCAGCACTCAGCACGTTTCTCTTGGCCATCAGCCTCTTCAAATACATGCCTCAACCTCCCCCCCCCCCTTTGCAACTGGGAAATACTACTTCACATTCCACAGTTCATACAAACTATTTCACAGATGCATTAACTACAGTTGCAGTCTTAGGATACATTTGGCATGCATCAGAAATCAGAACAGGGCAGAGAAGTCCAAAACTTTGTATTTTAGCAGCAGGTAGAAAGAAAAATTTAAGAAAACCACAGACAACCTGGTGGTCATATCACAAAAACACAAGCTGAAAGAAGAAAAGCATTCCTGATAGAAAGAGTGATTTTTACATCACTGGTGCTGATACTGAGATGCCACTGCTAGATAAGCACAGAAAATACAGACACAGGGCAGGAAAAGGATAAAGGCAAAATACCTGATAACCTATGTGGTAGTGAGTCATAGTTCTTTTTAAGGAAAGCTTCATTGAAGTTCTTTGGATTAGTTGCTCCAAAAAGCCGATTCATTTCTTGGTTTAACACTGTCCTAACTGCATCAGGCAGATCCTTACTTTCAGATACTATTGAATTCGAAAAAAAAGAGGTTAATGAGGTGAGCACAGGAAATCACAGTAAAATCTACTTTATGCATTTATTCTAATATTTGTCACGTTTACATTATTAATATAATTGAAAAACATCTCAATGGAAGATGCATGAAATTTGAAAAGGTAAATAACTGGATCTGCTTGGAAAAAGCTTAACTGTGACAGTTTTCTGATGCTTAGAAAAAGCCAAAGCGTTTTTACTCCAATACACTCTCCCCCTTACTGACTGAAATCACAGGCTCAAAGATTGAGATCATACAAGTCTGTTAAATGTATCCAGTCTGTACCTATCAACAGGAAGGGTAACCTTTGGGGCAAGTAAAGGGAGAAAATCCTTCAAACAAGAAGGACATAATTCAAGCCTTCTCCTCGCACACAGACACAAGCTGTCAGCAGAAAAGCCAGATTCCATTTCTTCACTCACTCACTCTTTCAGGGGTTCACCATCCTACTCACAGTCTTAAAAAGACTTACTAATACATCCAGCAGAAAAGCCAGATTCCATTTTCTTCACTCACTTACTCACTCTTTCAGGGGTTCACCATACTACTCACAGTCTTAAAAAGACTTACTAATACATGTTGGAACAACTACTAAATCCAGCCACAGTTATAATAAACAGACTTAATTTTAGTATGAATCAGTTGTTTAAAAAGCTTTCTAACACATGTATTAAATATTTTGCATTAATTGTGCTAACAGTCATAAACTAAAGATCAATGACAGTATGCAGGTTCGGCATCATCTGGATGCATGTACAGATGAAGTCGTATCAAACAGATACACACCACTGCTGAAGAGATGAATCATACACTCATGAAGCCAAGGATGACTAGAATCAATAGCAAAGGCTCTCTTCACAGACTGAAGCATCAGAAGGAACTTTTCTGGAAAAGAATGTGTTGGCAAATGTTCAAAAACCTGTGGTTGGAACTAACTGCATTATGTTGCAAGAGTATTTAGTGTTTGAAATTAGACTGATCAGAGGAAATTAAAGCTGAGTGTACTGCAACAGCCATTTTTTTTCTAACATGCATTTATTTAACCAGTGAATTAAGCCTGTTAGAATATTAAGTGAATTTGAACATCAGTTCTTACAGCAGAATATTTAACTGATAAAAGAATTCAAGTGTTTCAAAAGACCAGTTCTCATTAGCAACTGCACACCACTTTCTTACAGTGTGTCATTCTGCAAACTATAGGTACAAACAAATAACTAGGGCAAATGCAATCTGGGAGAATTAACTACAGTCTCATTGCTTACAGATTTAGACACGGCAAAGAAAGCGGGACAATCACCAAACGTTCAAACTTTGTTTTTTCACAGACTGCTCATGGCTGAGGTGTCAGTCCAATGAAAAGTCGCGTGTCTTGACAGGGACTGACTCCTCATATCTCATCAATAATTCTTGCTTAAATTCTAATATACATCGCAAATTGCTTTCTCTCATTTGTTTTCTCACCTACCTTTTCGAAAATAAATCTCAAAGGCAAAAAGATGTGTCTCTATTTTGTTCTTCACTAAATTCTTCAGGGGTGTTAAAAATTTAATGGCTTCTTCCAAAGGTGCTTCAACCTACAGATTCAAGGAAGCGAGACACAACCAAGTCACAAAGTTTAAACCTAATAACTCTACAAGAACAGAATTAGCTATTTCTGAGTCACATCAGGGAGCAACTTTCATAAGGCAATATGCACGATGCGTAGAACCTCTTCTATTACAAATTTTGCATCTTTCACGCGACATGTGTCTAAACACGACTGTCAAGTCTAAAAAACTGCTTTGTGATGGTGACAAATCACACTTTTCTATAGAGATACAAGTTTTTGCCTTCTATCACACATCAGCAGTAAACACAGCTGCAGCTGAACCTGCGCTGTAATGGGCAGTACAGCTCCTCATGCCAATCCACGCAGGGGCCTGAAATGTTGGTAAATGACTACTTTATGCCCATGACAGAGTCCGTTCACGTGAGCTTCAGACAGGTTCCTGAAAGCTGCCGGGTCATAGCGACATTCCCAGCCAAGATACTAACAGCAGGCTTGAAGTAACTAGGTATTGATCATGGTCTCCTGGTCTTAGCTAGTGCAAATCCAGTAAATGGACAGCTCCAATACAACTTAATTCTGTGCAAGGATTCTTTACAGACATATCTCTTGCATCTAGAGGCTAGGGATAATTTGAACAAGAACTGTCTGTTGCCCTTCATATTTACATTTTTATGGACATAAGCTACTCTCTAAGAATCAGATACAAAATTTAGTTGTCTGTCAGTAACAATTTAATAATGTTGAAGCAATACACTTCATTGCAAATGACTGAGTTGAAGACAATGGTGGACACCTTACGGAATTCCTGCTAGCCATATACTACAACAGTTTTCATTAAAAAAATGCATCATTTGCATGTGCTGTCATGAGTTTGCATACATCAGTCACAACTGTGCACTTAAACTATTTGGAACCTATAATAAAACAGGTGCCAAAGCTACATATTCCAAGAAGTCTAGGGGCACCCGTTTCAGGAAACTGTTCACAAGTGATCAACTATGTCAGAAATGGTTTTCTGGCACTAGAAACCAATTGAATTTGGAAGTGTCTATATCATGTTTCTGATATTACTTTGGAATATAATTAGGGCATATTTGTAAAAGGAATGTATTATATAGCTGCAACTACTCCCTATAATCTTGAAGGACTGCCTAGATTTTCCTGGGGTATACCATGATATCGCTGTACCCCAGAACTCAATTTCAACATGTGCCATTGCAACCATTTCAATCTTAACTAGCGCTGCAATTAGGTGCTGCTTCTTACAACCAGTGAGCTGAACAATAGGAACACCAACAATATTCTTCAGTGACTAGTCAAGTTTTTTATATCACTTGCTTCCTGGCTATAGAGTGAAGTTCACTGTCTCAGCTTTCAAATACATCTCCTCAAGAGCCAATAATACTCATTATGTGTGTAATGTGAGAATACTGAATACCGTATCTATCAGTACTTGGATACTATACTATAAATTGATTTTTCCAGCCTATATGCATTTTTTCACTGTCTTTCCCCACATTTTTCAAGTGTTTTCCAGCTCCTTACAGGTACAACTATTAGCACAAGGACAGCCTTCTGGGTCAGCTCCCCTTTATATGCCTCTACAGTTCTTAATCCAGACCTCAAAATCCATCTCAGTCTAGTCTACTACTATTTCCGAACAGCTTCTTTATCCTTTCCCCCCTCCATTCAAAACAAATGCAAACAAATGCTGTTAAAGCATTCAGTGTTTCAATGTCTCCTCTTTCACAGGTTGTCTATGCTTAATAAATAAATAAAGAATTATGGGACATAAAGAGTGAATGATAATCACCTTACATACAGAATAGAAAGACTTCCATCCGATCAACTAGAAATAGGGTATAATCAACAAGTTAGTGCAATACACACATGAAGATAATTCCACCTCTAGCAAATGTCTGACTTCAATCACTGCCTTTGAGAACTAGGCACAAAAGCTGTGACTTCATCACATTACTGACAGTATATCCAATAAACTAGTCCTAGAAAAGAATTCTTTTTAAAATGCTGCCCATGAAGAGAAGCCGTACAAAAAAATAAGTTATCTGAATAGCTTTCAGATTATGTATGTGCTCACTGTAACTTTTCTAGAAATTTCTATGACTCGTTATTACATTAGTAAGCACCTTTGCCAATTTCTCAGGGATAAGTTCTTCTTTCGGTCCTCCAATTTCTTCATCATCATCATCTTTCTTCTTTTTCTGATTCCTCTGTTGCTTTTCTTTCTC
>NW_009258628.1:271082-301600 GCF_000687185.1 Egretta garzetta
CTGTGCCTTCTTTTGCGCTCTTCTCTGCTTATTTCGTAGCTTCTTTAGCTCCTTGTCAGACATATTTGCTGTACACATGCAAAGGGCAAAACCAGACAATGTTGATGTCTAATATTAAGTCTCAATCAGCTGTCAGATGTGATCATCTATTTTAAGCCGTATCTACTAACTAGTAATGCTGCCGTTACATTTGTAAAAGCTTATTTGCTATCGATAGGTTATCTTACATTTTACACTGCTGCTTACAATTCACAAATTCCTTTGTGAAATCGGGACAATAGGAGTTAGAACAATAGCGTAAGGTGGGACAATGCACGACTCCACAAATTCAATACTAGGAGTAGAAGTGCACACCAATACACATTGATTTATTCCCTAGGCATTACACAGCACAAGGTATGTTTAATGTAGTAATTAAATGGTCTAACAAAAATAAGATGAAAACAGTCGCACTTTGGCATAGACACTTCCAGCTTTGCTTTTAATGCCCTACAGACATCTTATATTTGATTCATATTCAGATCCTCTCTCCCCTCCTGTTAAAACACAGAGAATTAATTTAAAACATATCCGAAAGTGACTACAAGAAATTCTATTACACTTTCACTTGTCTTAATTTGAACCTGAAGCCACACAAATGAACTGAGAAATACTAAAACTTGACAAATTCCCCCTGAAGGATTCAACAGCCTCTATTCATACCATTTGAGGTGCCCCAAGCCATAATCACTTAAGTTGATTTAAACATTATTTTTACATCAGAAGCAAGATATTTAAGTTGCTACCAAGTAAAATTTTTGCATACTGATAAAATGCTTAGAAAGAGCTACCACCAAGCACACTTGCTTCAATCTGAATTCCATGTTTCCTCAGCCATTTCTTAAGACAAACATGTTTTTACTTAAGAATTACAACTGTCACTACAGAAACGATAACTGTTTTATAATAACCAAAATAAAAACATCTACTTTTATGTGCAGGCCAAGTTCCAATTTGCCTACTTTGACTTGTGGCAAAACTCTTATTTTTGGCTACTACACTTGGTAACTGTAAGAATGCTGGATCTTCATAAAATATCTACTAATTAGTGAAACTGCGTATTTAATAAATCCTGTGGGTTGAATACCTGTATCAGCCTCATGTTCTTTATTTTCATCTGTTAAGGGATTATCATGAAGTTTCAAATATATCTCTATGGCAATTCGTGCTGCTTTGAAGTAGAACGGATGTTGTCGAAGGACATCTTCTAGTTTTAACAAGTCCACATAAGACCTAAGGGTAATCTTCCTCATACAGTAAGTGTGAAAGTCAAACTGGTCATCCGTGATTTCTACAAAATGCTAACACAACATAAAATAACATTATTTAGCAAGTATTACCAATCAGATACTGACCTTAACTTTCTAATACACTCTCCCCAAATTTAGTAAAAACCTGCTGTTTGACAAATACACCCTAACTTTTAGAAACGTGAGTTAACAAAATCCTCCAAAAATAAAGTCATGGGTGGAAAGAACAGAAGGTATCTTAGGTCAGAACAAAATTCACCCATTTCACAATCTCTTAACAGTAACTACCCTCTGATAACTTGCAGTTTAAGGGACAAAGGTTCTACATTTGTTGCATTTAAACAGCACTTGAAGAATTTTTCTTTCTTTTTCAGTCAGAAGTATAATTTTGACTTCCATTAAATATTGCGTCAATGAATTCCACATTTGTATCACACATGGCGTGAGAAAGTCCTTCCTTTTCTTCAAGATTTGCTCTCCTCATTGTCACCTGATGTCCCCTTGTTTGAGAAGCAATCAAGTCATTCCCCTCTTCAACTTCTCCATGTACTTATGAGCTCATACAGCTCCGTCCTAAACTCAGTTGTTGCTTGTCAAAACTGAGCATAAAATAGTAAGCATGACAGGCTAACTGCAATCTCTTCACGTTGAAGTTACTCCATGGCACGTATCTTACTAGCACATTTTTAAGGAGGTGCGATATTCAGATGTAAATAGTATGACAGATTTATATAATGGAAGTACTGCTTCTCTAGCCACTTAATGCCCAACACTGGCCTTTTGACTGCTGCTCCACACCAGCACAGAAATTTTCCCAGCAGTCTATAATGGTTCCAGGATTTCTTACATGAATTACTGCTGCTCAGGAAAGACCTTTTACTAGTTACGCATAGGCAAAGAATTCTTCTTGTTGCTCCTTCACAGACCACACTGTTGAACATTATGTTTCATGTGCCATTTTATCATTTAGCATGGAGACAGTGCAAGTGTTGTCCTTGCACTGTTCCCTCCCTTTCTGTGATTATTTATTGATATATCAAACAACAGAAACCCTAGAGAGATGCCTTAGTAATGTCCATGATAAACTCATTTTCTTGTAAAAGCTGAATATTTGCTCCTACTCTGTCTTTATATTTCTAATAGCTTCTTTTAAACTGTAGCTTAATTATTTTTTTTAAGGAGAAGATATTACATTTTTAAATTTATTTTTTTACATTTATTCTCTCCCTCTAAAATACAGTGGCTTAACAATAACCGAGGTGACATCTTTCCTTTACTTTAAGGCTGGGCTTGTCAGCTCAGCCATATTCTTTTTGAACTTAAAGTACACATACTCTTGGTTTGTATCCAAATAGCTATTCTTATGTACTGTTCCAAAAATAAGATCATTTCTGAGTGTTCTGTTCTTTCCTGGATCTTCAAATGACTTTATAGAATCTCTTTATAATACACAGTTTATAGTGGCATTTTTGGGAGGAAATGCGATTTTATCAACTCACCAGTAGCCAACACAAAACAAAATCTCTCCTGAAGCTACATGAGGCAGCTTCTTACTGCTCAGAAACATATTAGCACAGTAAGGTTCAAGCTTATGTGTTCCAACCTAGGCAGCTTAACTAGATACGTACTCTCTCAATTTCATGGCATTTCTTAAGTGCTTCTCCGAATTTGTTCATTGCTTTGTAAGCTTGCGCACATTCTGTCTGAAACCACATGCACTGCATTTCATTCAAGTTCTCTACTGCCGAGGTTCCTTCCTAAAAACAAAAACAGCATTATAAAACAAAACCAAGTCTCATTCAATTTGTTAACTGACATTTCTTTTATCTTGTTCTAATTAAAAGCACAAATAAGGAGGCTATCAAAAGAATGCTAAATTTCAAAACTGGAGTCCTGAAAGTCAGAAATGCCAGAGTTAAGATAGACTTGCTTTGTTCATTAATAATAATAAAACAGTAATATTCCTCTGTGTTCCACTTATTGGAAGAGTCAGAAATACACAATGAATAGCCAGGTAGCGACCATTTAACTGTGACAGTTCCTCTATCTTTAGGGTAGGAGAGACATTCATTCACTGTTTTTAATACTGTGTGCACAAATAACACACTGCAGCATGAAGAAAAATGGCAGAAGAGTTCTAGCATGTGACATGACACCGACACCTGCAGGATGATTTTTTTTTTTTTTTTTTAAACTAAAACTGCCATCTGTATCATCCAGAGACCAGCTGATTGAGCTAAGTATAGTAACTGTCAGCAGTAATAGGTTATTTCTTATGTGATCAGTACTAGAAAGCAGTGGCAAAGCAAAAGAAATACTGGTAGCTTTGACACCTTCCGATTCAGAAAAGGAGATTACAGTGGTCTTTCAAATCTGGTATTTATATATACTTGCATAGATCTGTAGAACTTATGATACGCCTTTCAAGCTTAATGTCAAAGTCAGCTACTTGGGGTGGATGCAGCCATTCTGACTTTACTCTGATTTTGCAAAAACCAGGTTATTCAAGAATCAGCCAAGAGCCAAAGCTGGGAAAATGACAGATAATATTCAAATGGAAGGGTAAGGACAATGCCCCAAATGTGAGATAAAGCCAGTCTTCAAACCAGTCTGATTTAGGCAGCTAAAAATCAGAAAAATTGTTAGTTCCATTTTCATTATGCTTAATTTAGGTCTTCTTTAATTATTGTTTTTTTAATTAAGAAGCTGTAGTTGAGCACTAGACATAAGATCAAAAGGAGATGAAAAAGATTACACAGAGCAACATCATCAAATTCTATTTTTAAAGTTCAGTTTTGGGCAACTGGTATGCTTGCTTTTTTGACATCATCTTAAATCTGCTTAAGGCATCGAGAGAGGTCAATTAACTTAGATTCATGGCAATTTTGCATCAAAAACTCTACATAAAGCTACTGAGCTTACATAAAACGGAATTTCCCCTCCCTCCGTGTTTGCCTGCACACAGAGCCTCCATTCCATAAAAATCCTTCAGCTTTCCCCTTACAAAATACCCCTCTCCCTCTTCAACCTACCTTACTACAGGTTTCTCCTGCTCTTCAAGAGAGAAGAGAAAAATGGGACAACAAACAAAAAAGGATTATTTCTGCAGGTAGGTCCCACTGAGAACATGTAAATGATATTGCCAGTGTTCTGCAAGTATCATTTGCCAAATATTCTGGCAAGACTACACTGAGCTGTTCTGACTTTCGGTTGTGAAAGAATAATAGCAAAAGAAGTCAATTTAAAAAGTAACTAACCTGTGAGATCATCAAGCCTATCAGAATAGGTTATTGCAGGACAAAAACTGATGCATGAAATTAACCAATCTGCATAATGCAAACTTTTTATGCCACCTAATTGGTCATGGGTAAGCAGCTGCAAAAAAAAATAAATAAAAAAAGCAGCTTTCCTTCATTATGTTTCATGGCCTTAGGGATGAAAGCTTGTGAACAAAGAGGAAGACATCTCAGAAAGACTCTCACCTAGCAGCCACACAGTAATTTTATTCCAAGGGAAGTCAAGGATCCTATAGAATCAACCTTAAACCCAAAGACTTCTGAGATGATTATTTTTTCAAAGTAGTCATGTCTAAAACAGGCATGCTGTATTTTTCCTACCTGGCAAAAATGATCAAATCCAAGCTTTAGAGTTTTCATTTAATACTATGGAATCATGCTTAATCAAGATGAATTCAAACCCTGATACTGACTACCATTAGTGAAGCAAGCAATCATAGTTGCTCTGAAACAGAACTTATAGTAAAGGTGAGTGGAAAGCTAGCACAAAAAGTTATTCCACAAGGGATTAGGCCCACATTATTGAAAAGAGCTATAGTTAAATGCAACAAACCCTCGTAAACTTAGAACACATTTCTTCTGCTTCTTTAATGGAGTTTGCTTTCAACATATACTTTGCACATTTGGAGTTGATAAATCTGTCTGCTGTGTCCAAAGCCTGAGCCTCATCCATCCACCTTGCAGCTTCTTTAATATTTCCAGCATGCTTAAAGAGATAGAAATTCAAGTGAGATTCAGTAATTATAAACCATGCACGTTTTACCCACTCACTCTTTAATATCATTAGTTATTTTTAGACATTTTAAAATAAATAGCTTTCTTCAGGAAAGCAACAGACCTTTAAAGAAAAAAAGCAGAAAAATTACTTTCCCTCATGACAGAATTACAGGTCTTTTGGCACTAGACGTTTTTCCTGAAAATGCTTAAAGGACTTTGGATAATCCCATTCTGATACAATACCATAGTGTAGTTGAGAAATTATTTTCAAGTAGTTAAAAAAGGCGGGGTGGGGTGGGGGCAGGATAAGAACAGGTTGAAAACATTTAAAACATTAACTGAATTTATCAGTGTGGTTTTTAATATGAAAAATACAACTATAAACTGAGAATTCACATTTTGCCATATATGTGTCCTTTATTGACTTGAAAATCTTCACAGGGGCTAATTCATACGCACTAAAAAACCCAGGTAGCCAAACAATACCCTTATCTAGAAACTCACTAAAACTCACCAAGTAATTTCCCATGGATTATCCATGTGTCTTGCATAACGCAAGCTTAACATTTCCAATGGTCACGTCAAAAACATTACAGGAAAGTATATAGCATATGTAGAAGTCTTCCATCATAACAAATGAATAACCTCTGGTCACTAAGAACAAGCCAAACTTACCTTATAGATTTTTGCCTTCACAAGGAAGAGTTCTATCAAAGTGGGAGTACTTTCTATAGCAGCATTTATATATTCTAGAGCCAGGGATGGCTGTCCAATTTTATCATAATGTTGAGCCAAATAATATTGGACCCAGAGTAAAGTGGTTGGAGGTTCTTCTTTACCGTCATCTGGAGGGAGAAAAACAGAGGGAGTTGTTTTGTTCAGTTTATTAAAACAACATGCCAAAAGCAGAGTGCTATACATATAGCCACTGAAATGAATTCTAATTCTGTATCAGGCTGTCACAACAGACCTGGGAGTGTTTTCAAACACCTGGGTCCAGGTAAGTCCATTAACTTTTAAGTCTGTTTTTTGACAAGACCTGAGCATATATTGTTCCCTTCTCATACTGTGGTTTTAAGGGAAAGGAAAAGTGAGTGAGTGAGTCAGAAGGGAGTTGCATTTTGTTCCAACTAGTCCCTTAACGCAGTTTAGTGCATGATGCAGAGTTCTCATTTAAAACTGTTTTAAATGAAGGGTATAGCAAAGAGTCCTGCTAAACACAAGTGTTGCACAGTAACAATGTAAAGGATTTCAGTACATTCAGCATTTACACGTTTTCAACCCATAGACTTGAATATTTTTAAACAAAACAGGCTGTCTGTTCCAAACCCTAGCTTTAAAAAGATTTTCTGTTTCTACCTTTGGCTCATTTATCATCACTGCTCACCTAAACATATCCTAGAAAACATTCCTATACACAAGTCAGTTTTGAAAGTTGGAGGGCTCTGTTTGAAATCCAAAATACTACTGAAGTCTTAAAAGCTCATTTCACTGACTATGAAGCACAGCACCTTGCTGGGGGGGGTGGAGGGTGGGGGAAAGGAGTGTGGGAGCTCTAGTCCTGCCCAAAGGTTCTGGTTCTTCAATTTATGGTATAACTTAACTGTGAAATTATATGCATTTTTTCATTTTACGTTAGCAGAAAATTGTTTATTTGAATGAAATTTAGTATCAAATTAAATATTGAACTGAAGCAACAGTATGCCACTTCCTTAAACCAGAAAAGCACAAATGTGTTTGAAAGGTTTGGACAAATTCAAACCGGTACTGAGTGGCTATATTGTAGCCTGTAGCATTAAATTAAAGGAAAAAGTAGAACAGGAAACTTAGATGAGAATTTCATAATGAAGTATTGCATTAATGTTTCTGCAAAGCAGGAAAATAACTGGTTATAACCTCAATAAAAATGTCTGTAGTGATTAGGATTATCCTGCAAAGTTTTAACATACATTGTCATTCATGCTATCTTGATTCTTACACTATTATAACCCATCTACCAAAATTTCAAGACTATCCTCTGTTGATATTCTATGCAGAAAAGTTTGTGACATAGAATCTTCAAGAAAAAAGTGGTTGGGCAAATGACTAAGAAGCCATCATGAAGCTACCAGAGAGGAATCTATGAAGGCTGGATTCAAGAGATGTAGAACCATACCCCACGACAAAACGGTTGTCAGTCAAAACCTGGAAAATGTTTTTTAACTCTCAAATGAAACCCTTAGGAACACAAAACCCAGCCCCCACCAAAATGTCCAACATGCCCCCCTCCCACCCTGAAGATTGTGCTATCAGTAGCTATTCCTTTCCATTTTACATTTCTGCAATTAAGGATTTAACATAGCTTTCAAATTTCACTTTCCTGGACAATGATAAAAATCCAAGCCTTGAAAATAAAATACTTGAACTCAAAACCACAGAGAGATGATCAACTTTGTTGATCCAACACAACTTTTAGAACAAGTGACTAGATTTTGAATACAGACTTTGTATTTGACAGCTTAAACCCATTCTAAGGATGGTTATGGTTTTGTGTTGAGGGGGGGCAGAGAGGGGGAGGGAACAGAAAAAACAACATCACCTCTATTTCTTTACTTCCCACTGATTCCCTGCCTCTGAATGGTCACATACTTCCGTGAAGTATGCCAGTCTTAGCACTCACCATTTGGGTTAAATAACCTGCAGCTTCTTAGAGAGGTTTCATAACCTATCACGAGCTCTTCTATGATTGCCACCTACACATGCAAGACAAGACAAAAAAAAAAATCTGTGGGCAAGATGGCATTTTATTTCAACTTGAACTACTTTGTGTTACCCAAACTAGTTATTTTTGGTAAGAAAAATCTGTAATATCCTGAATTCCAATACATATGGGAATGCACTCAATCTCACATATCTAACAAATTAAGACCAAGCCTCCCTTGGTTAACACTTATGCAGCTTATAACCGAGTAGACCTTAGGTTTCTATATTTACCAACTTGGCACAAGGCTACGTATGCTTCTACTTGATTTCTTCTAGATATACTAGGCAATAATATACAACAGTGCTGATGGAGTGAGCATTGAAGAAAAAAGTTTCTTCATCTTTTTAACATGTCACAATTATAAAGTAGGTCATGTAAAAAGTGGGGGAGAAAAACCTACCTTCTCCTTGTCTTTATATAATGACCTCAAAGTATTGAAGACTGGTGGGCAACCTTTGCTGAAATTCATCCTTAGAAACTTGTCCAGACATTCCTTAAACTTTTCACCTTGAGAGGAAAAAGACCTGTTGATTTTGTTTTACCACACATTACTTGTCAATTGCAGACTGTTTATGCTGTTAAAACATTAGTATCTAATCTTACTAGTATCTAAGTGTTGATCACTACCTGCTCAGCAAAAAGGCACTTACCTGACAAAAAGTTTAACGGTAATCTTCTTGGAACAAGTCCCCTTGGGTATTTAGTCCAGGCCTCTTCATAGATCTTTAGCCTCTCCATCATATTAGCTGGAATAGAATTTTACAGTTTACTTTTTCCTTCCTTTTTGGCAAGAAGGGAAGAGGGGGCAGGGAGTGATTTGTATCTGGTTAAAAAAAAGATCAGAATATATAGCAACTAATGGCTATATACTTCCTAAAGTACACTAATTTCCATTTCTTTCTTTTTAAAATTGCTGTACTAAATGGTTTTGGGTATTCAGTATCTGTAAATTCCTCTTCCACCAGTGGAAGACTAGCTGCTTATCTCTCATCTTAATCCCTCATTTTCTGCTAAAATGTTGAACAAAAGAAATCATTCAGGAGAATCATGCCTGTTTTTCCAAAACCTGTATTACCTACAACGTAAGATTAAGATAACAGAGACAGTTCAAAGAAAAATTCTAAATCAAAACTGTCTTCACAGAAATAATTCCCTTCTTTCAACCATGCACAAAATTACTGCATTTTTTTCATGTTTTGGTTTTAAATAAGACATGGTAACAACAATACAAGAAATACTTCCAGCCTTTCTTAAAAACAAACCCGCTATGATGGCATGTACATGCTATGACTAAAAAGCAAAATTTAAATGGGGACATTTTAAAACAATAGTTTTATTACTTAAAGCGATACACATTTTTGATAAATATATAAATTCCAAACGTGCAGGAACAGCTTATTTACTACAACATATCAAATCATTACCTGGTTTAAGTGCCTTTTCTAGGCCTTTGTAGTAGGCCCAGTTTTCAGGATTTCTTTCTTGCAGTCCTTTGTAGACTTCAACCGCTTCTTCAAGTCTGCCAAGCTGAAGCAGAAGTTCTCCTGTGTGAGATCCAAGAAGTTTTAAATTAAGGTAACAAGATACTGAAGCAGTGTAATATTAAACACTCTACAGTAAAAGATTAGATAATCCTTAACCCCATGTAGATTCTAATTTCTTAGAAAAAATGATCACAGAGGCATCACAAACTAGCTGACAAATATGGTTTTACTTTGACAATGGTGCAATTACAGTAAGATTCTACAACTTGGACAGTAACTCTTGAAACTTACTTGAAAATTTAATGTTAAAAGCAAGATGCACATGTTTTTTTTTTCTCACTGAAGTGACTGGTTACTTTAAGCGCAGGTTTTACTACAGAAGGCAATTAAAAGCAGTACACAGTATTTCATGTACATAGCATCTTGAATATCAAATTGTAATTGCAGATCTGCAAATGAAAGAATGGTTCTTCAGTCTGGTATTTAGTAAAACTAACTTCAATGTTTTAAATCAGGTCATTGATCTGATTAATGAATTCTCAAGGTTCTGCAAGAAAATTTCCTCTTAATAAATCAATACAAGATACAACTGTTAAAAGTAAAGTCTAAATCTAACAACTGTATAGAGCACTTTTGCTGATGCTGGAGTTAGAAGAAAAGTCAATTTCCCATTTCACAATGGGAAGCTGTATGTTACAAAGCTTTGCTATTGGCAAATGTTAGGCACTAAAAGATTACACACCAGAGGTGATATGGTGTCATTCTAGATTAAGGCAAAATTTTCTCATCTGGTTTCAAGAGGAAAATGCGAGTCAGCTCTACCTCTCTTCCTCCTTATGTCATGCAACTGACATGTAATTTTGTCAAGAGATGCTGCTTCCCACAGATAGGGTAACTTGAGGACTACACACAGTATCTAATGCCAGGGGAAACATCAATACTTCCCTCGCTGAGAATGACAGAATCTGGAAAATAAACCTAAATTCTTTCCCTGAGGTGAAAGTTGTAACTTTTATCTAATGGTGGCAAACGCCAATACTGTTTTCAGTGTTTCTCAGCTGTACTTCATCCACAATGGCTTTTGCACACGCACTTAAAATTCACAGACAACACTCATTTATTAGCAGGTTTTTCTGCAGTACACCCCGCAGCTAAGCTAGACATCACGACACAACAGAAGCTGTGCCCCAAAAAATTAATCAGTTGTACCCTGTTGAAAGTGCACAGACTGCAAAGAGTGTTTTTGTCCTTTTGTCTGGTAACTTGCTAGAAGGTTGTATTGTGTGTTTTGTTTTGGTGAGGGTTTTGTGTGTGTTGTCCTATTTGAAAATCCTATTTCAGTACTACCAGCCTCAGACCTTCAACAGAAACTTAAGAGCACACAGTATATCAAAGTACCTTTCAGATAAATCATGAAAAGACACCCCTAAAACCCAAACTCCCACTACTACGTCTGTAAAACAGTCTGTGATAGTGTAATCCCTACATCCATTTCCATTTGTATACAAACCAAGTAACGTATTTAGCAACAGTGGAGAGTCACCTGCAATCATTTTCCTTGAGGAAGTACAACATGCCTTCCATAATACTGTCACTACTCAATTCCTAGGTTCTTTTTGCAAGACAGTGAGATTACAGTTAGCAGGAATAGGGAACTTGCTACAACATCTACAAGTATGATATTAGAGAGTAAAAAGATTTCTTCTCTTTGCTTCAAGCAATCATCCAAACAGATTCCAGCGTGGGCCAAGAGCAAACAGTACCTTCAACAGATTGGAAGGTTCACAGAAGGACTGTACAAGCATCAAGCAGAAGAGGAACAAAGCATGCTTTGAAAAAGTGCACCTGTTAATAGAGCTGTAAGAATGAACTTCCATCACTCTGCAATTCCAGCTATGGAATATAAGACACAGTATTATATTGCTCTGTTATAATATTATGCACTAGGATTACAATAATACGATAACAGAAGCCTACGTTGCGTTGCTCAGCTAAAGGAGCTATTTCCATACTCCGCAAGAGTGGCTGAGTATAATTAAAAGCCTTCTACTTTGCCAAAGATGATTCTGCCCTTTCAGCAAGTGGTCTCCCTGTCAGGACCACTATCAAAGCCGTAATAGCACAGGTCTGAGCACACTACCCAAGCAGCATTTCAGGACATCAATTCAGGATCTGAAACACCCATCAGCTCACAAGTTTCAGAGCAGGAAGTTTGTACTCTATTGATGGCTTATTAACCTGGGAGAAGAGTATGATATGCACCAAACAGCAGCAAGGCAAGCAGTCCTTTACCTGCTGCAGAAAAAATTAATCCAAAACCAAATCAAAGATGAAGTTCCAAAAGATGGGGAAAGCTGACAGTACAGGCATTCCATTGTATACTATGCGTTTACATGTACCTTCAAAAACTAATTACCTTTCGTTTCTTCAACAGCCAGTTTATCACAGATCTGCTTTTCGTAGGTACATAGATGCTCCAAGGCTTCTTTATATAGCCCTGCCTCACGGAGGACTTGATTTTGATACAGCAGCAGTTCGCTGTACTCATAGTCTACTTTATCAGGCGATGTCTACATAGGAAAGCAAGACACATGAGAAAGTTCAGCCTTCTAGAATGCATTTGGGAATTCATGCATTTGACTAAAGAAACTGCATAAAGTTTTCGCATCATGAAAGGAAGCAGTGTTTTATTTTTAGCTTAAGCAGCAATCCAGACAGGAATTTCATGTTTTCCTCTTACCTGCTGTGTCTTCCTAAATTCCTCTAAAATTTTTGCTGCCATTTCATAGTCTTCCAGCAGATGGTAAGCAATAGCATAACCAATCCATGATGCTCGCTGCGCAGGTCGGAGCTGAAGCAACTGGTATCTTGTTTCCTGCAAGAAAGTAGCTACTAATTTTCCTGACTTTATTCTGATGCTCTGTAGAATCCATTATGCAATACTCCCGTCTTCAGTATTCTAATATTTAAGGGATGTCATTAAAAATTATGTTTTCTACATGCAAATGCATTTTTTTAACAAAAAGAAAGAATAAACTTTAAAACACTACAATGGTCTTGACTGATTGAACCCTCCCTCCCCCAAATAACACATCATGTCCAATTGAATACGGATGAATCAGACTAACTTTGTTAACATGACAGAGATGCTTGTCCTGTCTTACCACTTACGAACAGAATACAATTAAGGATACTTTGGTTTGAGACGTGGGAACATTTACTATACACTGGTGTTTCAAATTCACCTTGGAAGTACATATGTATTAAATCATTACAAGTGTTGTTAGGCAAAATAGGTCACGCAAGTGCATCCCTGTTCTTTGGCAAGAAGATAATTACAGTTGGAAGATGCAACAGATTTGCTCAGTAACATGCTGTTTTAATCTGAGGGAAAAGTTATTACTTGTTTTATTACAGACTCCTGAAAGGTGTCTTCAAGTAATTTAAAATAAAGGAAAAAAGTTACTACCTACTAAAAAAAGCCCAAACAGTCAGAAGTAGGGGTCAACAAAAGAACTAAAACTAGTTACAGCAGCTTGATTAGAATGAAGATTAGTCAAAATGTTGTAACGTAGGAGAGGGTGGAAGTTAAAGTGAAGGGGAAAAAAAAAACAACCCACAAACTTATTCCCAGTTTTGAGAGTAAATTCATTCTTCGGGAACTAGCATATGATCAGTCATGAATTACTGGCTTCTAAGCATGTTAACATTTAATCCTTAATGAATTCTATAATGACTGTTCCTTATACGTTTAGCAATTACGCATCTGTATTCACATTTATCCAGAGGCCAAAAGAACGTACACTTGCAAGTGGATTTTGGCACCTATGCTAAAGTTTGGCTATCTTGTCTCAGCAAGAGAGGAGTCAAATTTCTAAATTACTAACATGAAAATAACAGTGATTAAGAAATGTCCTAACTTGGGAATAAGTTCACTGAGGACCTGTGTTAGCTGATGGTTCCACACGGTTCCAAGAACAAAACTTGTTCTTAGCATACTAACAAACATTACCCCAATTTGAAAAGGAAATAATCTATGAAGAGACCAACTAATGTGTTTTAGCAACCACAACTTTAAAGGCTCAAGGAAAACCTGAAAAGATGAAAACCTGACATAAAATACTATCCAAAGTCTCTCAGGTAAAGATCTCACAATTTATTTTTTTTTTTTGCAAAGGAATACCTTATTACACCAGTTTATATCAGCTGAAAAACAGACTTCTAGGCACACAAATGTAATTTAGGAGGTACCAAGGTCGGGGTTTTTTTTCCCCAATTAATTAAGGTTTGCATTATAAATTGCATTATAAATATTTAGGATGACCATTGTCATCTTTCCCTGGATGGCACAGTAAGAAACAAACAGATCTTCCATAGTCATTGTTCTGTCTAATCCTGAGCAAGCTGTACATTGACCATGGGCAGCGACTACAACCTAGCCTGAACCACATAAACATCTCTGCAATATGCATACTCAGCAGAACCTGCTACTTTTTAAGAAATGAGAGTATTGGCAAGCTAGACATCAGCTTGCAATTCAAGAAAACAGGAACCCAACTACATCAGGAGTAGCATTTGTAAAGAAGACAATAGAAAGGTTGTATTCCTCTCTACAGAAGTACCACAGCTGTGACACTACAACCTTGCAATGGTTGGTTAGCATGAAACATGTCACATGGCAAATACAGACAACTGACGAAGGCAGCAAGTAACAGGGTGTTGCAGTAACAGTCAGGAAGAGGGTTCCAATTTAAGTTACCAAATGCATTCAGCTTTACTACAGAATAAACAGTAGAAGAAAAAAAAATAGTAAACTAAACATCTTGAGTATTAAATCAAGAAAGGAGAGGAACATTCAAGAGTCCTGATCCACAGTCTTACAGCTCACAGAAAAGGTAAAGAAGTCTTTGGACCCAAAGGAGCTGTCAGTAATGCCCAGGTTGGCTGGGAAGCAAAATATGGTGTTTCATGCAGCATACTGCTTGCTTTGTATTGTTATCCACTGCCAAGGCAAAACTCGTGGCCACCGATTTAAAGAAGTAGGGGTATATGGTAAAAAGTTATTAAAAAAATAGAAACTCCTTTGCCTGAATAACAGTCATCTGAACAAACTGCTTTTTAACAGCAGGAATCCTTCCAAGAAAATAATAAAAAGACCAGGGATTGTTGACAGCTGGATTATACAGCATTAAAAAGAGTAAGAGCAAACAATTCTGCACGGAGCTGAGAAATAATCATTTAATATGCTATTAAATCCATATACTTTATAGAAATTGCTCAGTAGCACGTCTACTTTTACTTTCATGAAGTATGGAGTAGCACACAGTTTTAACACTCTAGATCTAATACTGTATCTTTTTTTTAAAGCGTCATTAAACAAGTGGCCACCTTTGCTGGTTTCCTAGAAGTTGATAATAAATGCAGTATGTGTACTTACCCTGTAACCCTCAAGATCCCTCATTTGAATCTGCAGCAGAGAAAGATCTCTCAAGATTTGAAGATTGTCTTTGTCCCATTTCAGTGCATTTCTATAGCATTTGATAGCTTCGTCATACTTCTTGTCTGACCTCTGAAGAAGGCCATAGACATGCCAACCTAGAACACTCTGTTAAGGATTCTACTAAATTTGAGCAGGGAGAAAACAGATTCAACAAGTCAGTGACAGAACAGTTGGTAAAAAGCTCTTAAGCCATTTTATAAGCAGACAGTAATGTTATTATATTGTTATATATATATATATAATGTTATAAAATTACAATTCTTTTTCTCAGCTGTACAAAGAAACTGCTTGCAAACTGAAGACAGAGAACTGTTTGCCAGTTACATGTATAGGGTGCATATAACATGCTGTAAACTGTGCTTTTCACGTACAAGGGGAGGAAATCAAGTAATAGGATCTCTGAAAAGACTATCAGGCTTACTCAAACACATTTTTGAGTAAGGGCTTATATTAGACAACTGAAGTGCTTGCACTTCCTGCATGCTAAGTGTATGACAAGTTCTTATCAATGTAATGGCAACTACTAATGTTTTTTAAGCAAACCACATGCTTAAATGCCTAGTTCAGCCCACCACAAGTTTAGAGCCGCGGCTTAATGATAAAAAAACCCCAAACCATACATTCCAAGCCAGAATAATATCTGAGCTAACTGTGACTGCAAGGATAGCTGCAAAGCATCTGAGCTAACTGACTGCAAGGACAGTTGCAAAGCATCTGCCCTTTGAATAGTTTAGACAAAATACTCTTATGTATTGGAAACAAAATTTAAAACTCTGAACTTCAGTTTGAAGCCTAACGGTACTGGCTTTTGTTCCAATTCTGTAAATCAAGTAGTTGTAGAAAATAAACCTTTTCTATTCATAAGCGAAAGTCCTGTTTCAAAAAGGATACAGACATGACTCTTCAAGTCATTCCTTAGGCCTCTACGCACAAGTTCATAAGCTTCCTCTTTCTTCCCTAGACAGTTTAATGTTAGTCCTTTCATTGCCAAGGTTTCTAAAAAAAAAAAGAAAAAAAAAAAAAAAGAAATTAAGTAAGTATCAGTTACTCATCTTCATTGATTTTTAAGCCTAATATAGCAACTCTAAATATAATAGAAATGCAAATTTAGACTCACTTAGCAGCATCAAGATTTTGCGTTCTTTTTTCACATGGAAAGCTATACTGGCAGATTATTCACCTACGTGTATCATACATGACAATAAACTTTATACATTATTTTCACCAAAATGTGAAGCAGCATTTTATTTTAAATACCTTTTTAAAATCTGTCTGCTCTACAAACATTTTGAAGAGAGGTTTGGGGGTTTTTTTACTGTAACGGAGCATGGTAACTACTCAAGTATTTATTCACAACACTAAGACTTCCACACATCTACCCATGCCAAACTAGTTGGCAAAGAAAAAAACCAAAACATTTCTGGACACTGGAAAGAAACTCTCAACTCAGTAGTAAGAACAGACTGAAAATACAGCAAAGGACGACTGCTTTTACAGTAAGACTATTCCTTCAGAGTAAGTAGCAAACCTCAGAGCTGACAGACATACAGTGCTGAACAATATTCAGTCTCTTCTTTTTGTCTTGCACTTCTACATGAGTGAATAACAATTTCCCCTGAAAAGCGATTTGAGCAATGCATACTTGTATTAAGAAACTTGTACCATGCTATAATGAATATTAGACTTGCAGCATAAAGATAAAGAACAGCAAGCTATGACTACTAACTACCGGTAAGACCAGTCTTTAAAATCACAAATCTTACCAACAGTAAGTGCTTAACATGGTGCAGGCTTCTGGACACACTGCTTTATGGGCAAAAGGCTAAGTGCTATAAATATTTATAAAACTTACAAATTATTACTCTGTTCTAAAGTACAGGGAAAAAAGAGAGCACGTGCCATTTGAAAACTTACCTCCATGTTCTGCAAACTTTGGGTTTGAAAGGATCTGTTTACAGAACTTCAGCCCATTTCTATACTGCTTATGTTCATAACACCTCTGTTGAAGAAGAACAGAGTACATTTATTAAAAAAATTTAGAGTGAAAGTATTTCTGCACCCCCAAAATCCAGCATCAGTGCAGCTAGGGCTTTTAGAAAATATACTAATATTTTAATGAACTGTTTAATGAGCCTCCTGTGATTAAAAATTCTTTCCATCACCAGAAAAAAAAAAAGTGTATGTTAGTAAGAACACAAATTTAAATGTATAACTGAAGATACATTATCATACAGCAATTTCTTAGATAAGATACCACAGGAAGCGCAAGGGCCTACAGAGATTCAACCTTCCTTTAACATAAAAGCAACCCTTGTGTCATAACCTATCTTGGTCAGCATTCAACTTGCTTTGGCTCAATTATCTTTCACAGAAACACCGCGAGACAACCTCCAACAACCATACAGGCGGGAAAGAAAATTAAATTGTTGGAACTTGGCTTAAACTATCTCCGAAAGCAACCTCTTATGTTCAGTTTGAATACCACATATATCTCTCTTACATACACACTTTCAAAACAGGTATGCACTAACATTATCTTGCCATACT
Source organism: Egretta garzetta (assembly GCF_000687185.1). NCBI lineage: Eukaryota > Metazoa > Chordata > Aves > Pelecaniformes > Ardeidae > Egretta > Egretta garzetta. The sequence continues at coordinate 288,659 of NW_009258628.1, forward strand.
GCAAATTAAAACTTCCCTCTGCAGTTTTATTAAATCCAACTCTAATCATTTGCTTGTGTATGCATTTTATTTCATTATGCAAGGCGACTGCAATGCAAAGTGGCACATAGCATGAACTTTTGAAACCAGTTTTAGTATTTTACTTCTGTCAATCCAGTCCCTGTGCTAATCTTTAAATAGAAGCCAAAGGAAGAAGTAATGTTGTAAACACCGATTCATATGCTTCAAGTCACTTAAGCAAATGCTAAGGATTTCTTATGTTTCATTTTACTCTAATACCAATGCCTCGACTTGCGTATAACAGCAAAGAAACACACGTTGCTGGAGCACAGACCCAATCCGACGGCAGCTAGGAAGTCATTCATAACAGGATCTCACTGACTCTAGTTGACCAGTTCTGGTGGCAGGATGGCTGACAGGAGTGTAAAACTGATTAACAGCTGACAGTTTTCAAGTCATGCTAAATAAGTGGTTGTTCAGGATTCCACCTTTCTTCCATCTGCTCCAAATTAATCATGCAAGAGCATTCATAAGCATGTATGGACACCATTTGTCCTCTAAGCACTCTTATCAAAAAAAGTTGAGAGGCAGACCTAACAGGTCTTCCCATGAAGCAGAAAGTTCTAAAAATAAAAAAAAACTTAAAAAGTTACATGAATGTTATGGAAATGCTTAAAAAAGAAAATGGCATCTCTGCTTTACGTTGTTTTTACGTCACAAAAGGTGTTTTTTCCAGTTTTCTCTTCCAAAGCACAGATGGAAACACCAACAACAAACTTCAAAGGTGTAAAAACCTGGTATACCACTAAATGGATGTATTATCTTCTAGGTACTGAAGTCTGAAATACCAAGGCTGAAGACCAAGCAGCATCACCAACCAAGAATCTTGCTCCCCATATCCTGTCGCTACCCTCTGGAGAAAGGGAATCATGGGAAAGGAAAGGGGAGGAAGAAGAAGATGCTCAGAGAGAGCATCCAAAGCAAGATGGACTCAAAGAGGACTGTATCAACAAAAGAATGCTAGAATGGTTTGGATTGGAAGGCACCTTCAAAGATCATCTAGTACAACGCCCCTGCCATGGGCTGCGACATCTTTTACTACATCAGATTGCTCAAAGCCTTGTCAACCTTGACTTTCAACACTTCCAACAGACAACTCCCTCAATCACCAAGGACAGGAAAAGTTAGCAGGGCAACCACCTAGCAAAGGAAGATTAAGGGTTAGGTGAGAGGAAATCTGTATAGGAGTTTGGGGGTTTTGTTTGGGTTTTTTTTGGTTGGTGGTGTTGTTTTTGTTTTTTTTTAAACTTGACTGGTTATTATTTACACTTTTTAGTCATTACCTGCTTTCAAGTAGCTGGCTGAGTCACTTTCATCGCTGGTCAGAGCTGACAGAGAGCTTACAGGTAACAACACAATAGGATCAAGTTTGTTGGTTTTTTTTTTTTAATTGAAATCATCAGTCATAAAAGTTACCGCCCAGGCCTCCTCCCTGAAAGCAGAACTGCCATTTGCTCCCACCTAGGTAGGTGTGAAAGCAGCAAAACCTGTCGCAAAAGTGCTGCAGCCACAGGAACTTAAGAATGTGTCTCCAGTGCAACTGAGGCACTGTCACAAGCAGAGGGGGTACTTTGGGGTTTTGCAATTTGCCTTTAAGTACAGCTGCTCAAATGTTGGCTATGAACATGAAATCTTATCTCTAAACAGTTCCATTTTACATACTCTAACAACCAGTCTTTCACCTTGAAGTTTAAGGAGAGTCAGCCAAGATGGTACATATGCTAGAGACATGAAATATTTGCACATAGATTTTTCTCAGAGTAATACAGAACTTACGATGCAAGGTACTTTATAACAGAGTAAACTCACTGAGAATTGTAACAAATTCTCCCTTTAGGCTTGCAGGAAGGAAAAATGTACAAGTTTATATCCACTTATGCCTACTGAAAGTTTCCCATCAACCCAGAGAACACTGGGTAGGACCAATAAATTATCAGGAACTGATCATATACTTGTATCACCTGAAGTACCAAATGAAGAACTAGCCATAGCTGAGTATATCCCCCAGCAAAGTATCATAGGTCTCCATTTTCAGGTGTTTCTAGGTCAAGACAAGTTTGAGTGATTTCCTACATACAATTTTGCCTACCTTTTAGGTTAAGACTTTGAGCTTTTATTCTGTTAACAAACATTTCAAATTGTGTCATTTTATGAATTTCCTTATTCTATGTATGTATTCTATGTACACATTCTACGTTGTCAACGGTGGGAAGGAAGGGAACAAAAGAAATCAAGGTCATGTTTCATCCTTCAGAAAAGAAGACTGTTTCAAAGGGGTCCAACAGCATCACTGAGATTCCATTACTTGAAGCCATGCATATACTTACCTCCTTCTCTGAAGAGATTATGGACTAACAAGCTTAAATAAAATTGTGAATAAAAGAGAAGGAAGTCAGGAATGCAGTATATGCCACCATGGCTCATACAAACCTTGGTGAATCTATGGCTTCAAGGAACAGGAACATGAAAGAAAAATCTTTTAAGAAAAAGGAGACAGTAAATATTGAAAAGGGGAAAGGAAGAACAAAAAGAATAACACAAGGAAAGATGAGCGTGAGTAATACACAGCCTGGGAGAGAAAATCCTTAAGGGAGTCAGTAAGAGGAGAAAAAAGAACCAGTAATAATAATAATAAAAAAAGATAATTAAAAGGTCTTCATCTGGGTAGTTTGTTTCATCCCAGATGAACAGTTTGTAGCAGTCATTCCCAGGCCTCCAATCCTTACTTTGGGACAGCTGTTCCGCAGAAGCAACACACTTCTCTGTTCCAAAGATCACTAAAAGAGCACAGTTGCCTCCTCTTAAGTTAAACCCCTGCGCACACACACGTCCAAAGCCAGCGGTCAGAGCCTGCCTGCGCCGCTTGACAGCAGAGCGCTCCAGCCATGGCTTGTGACATCATGCAATGAGGAAACATAAAAGCTGAACTCCTAAAGAGTAAGGTTAAGGCTAATGCTTTAAAAGAGAAGAACCCGACTCTCCATCAGCACTGAATCTCTACTACACATTTGCTGCCCTTCAAGGCTTTTCCTTTAATAAGTTACCAGATGTTTTAAGGTATCTAACAAGCTTTTCTATACATGCTGTGGCCAGGATTACATCCTCCTCCAAACTCACCAAGATTCTTTTTATACCCTTTAACTCATTTTCTATATTTATAGCAAGGAAATAGCACCTGCTTTAATACAATTCTACAAAGAATTAGTAAGATGAGGCAGAGTATGGCTCCTTCAAAATCACGCAAGACCATAGCAGGTAGGAGAGAACTTGCATTTGCTCTGCTCCCCCACCACCAAGTATTTATTCAGTGGATGAAAAGCATGGCTATTACTAGACAGAGACCGACAGTGAAACTATAAGGAACAGAGCTAACCCATATTCTCTAGAATCCCAAGTCTGAGGTGGAAGGAGGGCTCATCATCTGGTGTTCAGATCCCTAAACGTATCGGGGCATCTGTGCAGCATCAGTCTTTGGCCAGCAGGCATCTTATACATACGCAGGCTCAGCATGCCAAGTGTGAATGAATTCCTCTGCATTTCTTCCTTGATGGCTGCCATACAGAAAGGTGGAAAGATTTCACCATTTCCAGCGTAACTACATCTAGATAGCTAACTGCCAGATGGAGTTTGCTTCCACCTCGCCCCAGTTTTCCAGTTTTGAATCTTCCCTCTCTAGTGAACCTACTTTCTAAACCTTGTTATCAAACCTACAGCTAGCGAGTCAGACTGACTTGGAATCTTAAGGAACTACTCCGGTCACCCACAGGGCTATACACAAGGGGCATGCTACTGATTATAGTTGCACTCCTAAGGCCTGCTGACAATAGCACAGAGATGACTTTCATCCAAACTTCATTCAGCATTGTTTTCTTTATGTATTGTATAAACAAATACATTTTCACAAGTGTGTTTTAGAAATTTTACAGCTGTAAGCTTGAACTGTATAGAAGTAGGCCAATTGCTTGCTACCTGTAAACAGGCAGCACATTTTTACCTCTGACATATTAATTCCCTCTCAAAATAGACATTTTAATGGTCAAGCACATATGTTTCCAACTAAAAAGCAAGGATAACAGTCAACTGCAGCATATTGACATGCAGGTATGTAGCTCAGCATCAGATGCACAGCACATGGCAGACCAGATTCTGCCATTACGCATGAAATACTTTGCACATATTCACTTTCAGAAGAGCAAATCTTTATCACAAAGCAGTCTTCATGTCCTGCAAGCATTTAATAACTGAAGTAAATAATATAAGAGCCATCCCACCTTAAATTTGCTATTTGTAAGACATTTTATAATCACTACACCGCAGATTAAGGTGTCCTACATGTTCAGTAACATCAATAGTGAACAACAGCTCTAGCTTGGTATAATGCCAGGAGTTACCATGGGTCTTGCTAGAAGCTTCATAGCACAGTGAACCTACCCTGCCACCAGGTAGGACTCAACCTAAGCAAAGAATCACTTAGATCAAAACACAGAAGGCAGAAAACCGCCTTTCTAGCAGGGGCGCTTGGGAGGATGTGTATGTCCAATCTAGCTGATTCAAGAGTGTTTTAAAACCACTTTGCAGTAGTAAAAAAAGTCTCACGAGAGTCCATCCCAGCTGATTAAACAGGTGAGAAGCAGACCCCAAAGTGTCTCATGAGCAAGCTGAAGATAGCCATAGGAGAACAACATAAAGGAGAAGTTGCCTTTTGTCATCTTACCTGGAAGAGTAAAAAATTAAGAGGTTTTTCCTCAAGAAAAAGTACCAAAGCAAAGAAGGTACCATTTGCTCCCCAACCACACAAAGGGGAGCACTGGGGTGTTACAGACTGCTTTCTTTCTATTCTTACTTGGACCAGCACAGCTGGTTATAAGAAAGAGTAGGGTGAGAGTAAAAAGGATATAGCAGATCCAAGCGTGTGGGATGGGATCACATTCCAATCGTTATGCCCTTTGAACTAGAATGGTAATAAAACAATAGTGTGCAATTTCTATTAAAAAGACAGACTTTTGCAAAAAACAGTATGAAGAACCTTTAGCTGTTTTATCTTCTAAGATTACATATTTTTCCAGGTCACAATTTTAACTCCAATATAATGCTGATTTTTTGTAAACTCCAATATCTACAAATTAAAATTACACCAAATGCAAACTCGAGTACTTTAAAACAGACAAACAAAAACCAAAACCATCACCAAAACCCCCATAGGAAATCACTTCTCACCGATGGTAACTCTGTTAAAGCAAGCATCCTAATTTAGTCGATGCTATGATGGACTAGCCAAAGAACATAATTTTCATCACCAAATGAGTATCAAAATCGGATTCAGTCCCCCAAGACAATGGAGATGCAAGCTTAACTTCTCATCACTATTCCACTGTAGTCAGCCTCTCTTCCTCAGCAGGTGACACAGCCTGTGTCATCATAAGGAGCAGTATGTTGCAGACTAGTCCCCATCACATACAAGAGTTACCAGATAGGACAACTGATCTGCACATGGGCACAGGTAAATTTTTTTACTCATGTCTGGAAGTCCCCAGGAGAAAGTACAACGGAGAACAGGCTGCTTTGCCAGAACAATTCAGGGATTCGACACTGCTATCCTCTTCCCTGAGGAACTTCTTTTCAACTACAACAACGTGCTTAGAGGTCTCGCAGCTTTTCCCAGCAGCAGCCATGAACACATACACTTGCGGCATCACATAGCACTGTCGGCAACTAGAATGCCGCAAGACCTTTGGTAGCAGAAAGTGTTAGCATGCTTGGCCTTAGCATTAGCTAAGGTGTGCACTTACAATGCACGATATGCATAGCTGCCACTCAGATGCTATTTCTTCCAGCACAGTCCAGATGCAGCAACTAAAAAGATAGTAAGTCCAGGCGCTGCACCGCTCAAGGCTGTTTTCCAACACAGTTACTCTCTCTACAGCTAGACTAGATCAGGTCAAGTCACTAAGGTACACTAATTCAAGCTAAATGTAGTAAAGAAGATTCTGAAAGCTGGAAGCATTAGGAGCAACTACTCACCATGAATTAGTGCGTCTTTTGAGCACTAACCATATCAAACAGCTCAACAGCTCTAGGCAAAAGCTTCTAACACATGAACTCAGTTTCATGACAAATAAAAGATGTATAAACCCAAGGACTGAAAAACAACCCACACAAACCTTACAGATACGTTAATGCTGAAAAACTCTGGGGTAAACTTGCATAATTTTTTGCCGTCAAGTTGAAACCAATCATCTTCTTCCATTGCTCTGCGGTGTTAATGAACGGAACTGTTCTGTATAAGAAACAGCTTCAGCAATTGCCTAATTTAAGGGACTAGGAAATGCTCCTCCTGCACAGCCTGCCTTACTTTTTGGAAGTGAACCATACGTTCATAACTAGCGTTGCTTGGTAGAATACAACCGGAGGAACAGAACAAGTTCAAACTGAAATTAGTTAGGAAGAAGGTAAGAAATATGTTTACCTTTTCATTTAATACTGAGGCAAGGAAAAAATCTATGCTATGTCTATGCTTTTGAATTGTCCCCATTCCTGCATTTGACAAAATCCAGCTGGAAACAGCTGCTGACAAATAGTTACAGCTCTTCTAGAAGTAAAACTAGAAATCCTCATTCACTGAAGCAAGACTCTTGCTGAAAAATCCATTATTCAACACCAGTTCTGTTGGCCACTACTTGCTTACTTTAATCTAAATGGGAGAATTACCATGAATTTGGCCATGTCAACTAAGATCAGCTGACTGCTGTCCATTACCGTGGAACCCCTATGTTGAGGCTTCACCTCTGAATTTAGCATCAAACTGACTGCACTTCCCAAAAGATCCAGTACAGATAGGGTATATTTGTTTTTTAACGATCATCTGAAACAGCTAAGTAAATCAATTAAAATTCCAAGATATGGCATGAAAAGGGCTAAAGGAGCCCCCACAAAAGGTTGTTCTGGACTTAAATGGACATTTCAACTCAGCTGTATCTCATGGCATAGCCCAAGACACATTGATGAGGCTACTGACATTTTCTACCCACGTCCAGAGTACTCTTCACCCCTAGCTCCGACGTATGCAAGATGTTGTCTTGTAGCATTGAGCCATTGCGAAATAGTTAAATGTGGTTAATAAGATAAGAAAGGTTGTTCTTCAGCTTTACGAGGTTTGCTAACTCGATTGTGTGGTACCACAGAAGCAAACAGAAATCCTTGTAACAAATCTCACGGACCTCAGTTTTAAGGGTGGCAATGAATAATTGTTCATTTTCTCTAAATCCCCTATCAGTGAAATCAGAAAAGGCATAACTCTTTTATCACCACTCTTGTTGCATTGATACAGTGCCGCTGTGGACAAGAGATCTGAACTTTAGATACCCAGAAAGTACAACCAGCAGAAATTAATCAAGAAAACCTTTGAAAAACAGTAACAAACACAACTTGATCAAATTCTAACCAAAATAAAGGGCAGCACCATATAAGCTGGATCACGTCCATTGCTCCCAATAAGATTAGTTTCAGATCATGACAAAAACCGCTTTGGCTTCAGCTAAGAGTATCTTTAGCCACAACAACGTAAGACTGGCTATGATCTTACAACTGGGAAGAAATTGGGATGCATTTCTACTAATAAAGTCTTTTACTTTCATAACTGAAACAGGTAAGGAGCAAAATCATGCTGCTCCTCAGAAATTTACAGCACGGAATCCTGTTTCTACTATTTCTGACAGCCCCAATGACAACAAATGGCCTCATTTGGTGAACAGGCTCTAGTAACAGCAATATTACTCAAGTGATTCCTTAATGGTATCCTAGAGTCTCAAACAGTAATTGATTTCTTTAGCAAATTTGAAAAATATTTCTGAAAAACAAGAACAGCGACTCTGTTTAAAGCAGCCGGTCTGTTCTTTACTTCCATTCCAATGTTCCAACCAAGACATAATTTTCCCTACTACTTCTGGCAAAGCCAAGCAGGGTATTCCTTTCTGGCAAAGGAAAAACAAGTGATTGACATCTCAACAGCCAAGATATTGGAAAAGCCTTGTTAGCAATCCCATGTTTCAGATGAGATAGTATGTGGTGAAACTCCAGTGGTGAACACACTTGATTACTGTACAGTCATGCAAATGCAACAATTACTGCATACAAAAAGTGCTAATTTATTTGGTTACTGATAAAAGTGAAATTCTGGAAATCAATCCATCTCAATCCACTCTTCGATCTTGAATCGAGATCACGCAAGAGATTTTCCAAGGCTGCCACCTCAGCAACGTTAAAGTCAGCACCTGAACTTCTCCGAGACAGAACATTATTTTTAAAGGAATGGTGCTGGTGCAAGTATTAGTGAAGGAGAAGCACAGGTCTGTCTAGTTTGAAAGTGGAGGGACAGGGAGCAGATTCTGGAATGAAGAAACAGGAAGATGGCCCAACAGGAAGGACCTGGCATATTTACAGCAGAGCCATTGAAGAGACGCTGTTCAACAGCCTTTTTTATCATTTGGAAGTTCCCTGTATCTTTTAGTAGAACACTTTGTCAAAACCAGCATGGAAAGGAAGATGACCAGCTCAAAGATAAATACCCTCAAGCACAGCAACGTTACCGTAGAAATGACCAACTGAAGGTGAAATTCAAACCCCTCCCTCTTGCAGCAGACACCTTAGTTCTTGTAATTCCCCACTGGAGGACACAGACTCTGGCCATGCCTAGCATATAAGGTAACTGAGAGAGAGACAAAAGCTGCGTGGCTCTCCAGACATCATGAGGACCACAGATAATCACTGGTCCTGAACAAACTGAGAAACTCTGATCTGCCTACAATGTCATATACACAAGCTCAGACCAGCACGGCATCTTGCTTTTTCAGTATGCTACTTCTACAGTACATACTAGAGTTACAAATCAGTAAAACTATTTAAAGAAGACCTGAACACACTTAGTTCCTCACCTGAATTGTGTGTCTGCATCATTAAATACAGAAATGTTTCACTTAAATACTTCAGACTTTTTTCTTCCTGCTCAAACCATATTCAACTAGAGGCTAAGACCACTAGCTATGGGGAGAAGTATTTCTTAGGAGCACAGAATATCTTGAGTTGGAAGAGACCCATGAGGATCATGAAGTCCAACTCCCTCCTCCTCGCAGGACCATCTAAAACTAAACCACAGGACTAAGAGCCTCGTCCAGATGCTCCTTGAACTCTGACAGGGTTGGTGCCGTGACCACTTCCTGGGGGAGGCTGTTTCAGGGACCAACGACCCTCTCAGTGAAGAACCTTTTCCTAATGTCCAACTTGCACTTCCCCTGACACAGCTCCATTCCATCTCCTTGTGTCCCATCGCTGGTTACCAGAGAGAGGAGATCAGCATTTGCACTATCTTACTTCGCCAGAACACAATGAATCCCCAAAACTTTATCCTCTGCTGCTTAAAGGAACTGAAAAACTCTCCCACATAATATATGGCACCTCTAATAGCTTTGTATTAAATATTTCTTCAATAAATTTTCAATACATTAGACTTCTACATCCAAACAGAAGTTAACTGAATAATGTCTTTGGGATTTGTGAAATAGGACCAAGCATACTTGGTGAATAGTACCTGACTGGATACAGTGGCTGAATAATTTGGCAAAATGCCAGGAACATTCATCAGTTATATTTAATTTAAAAAAAAAAAAATCAGTCAGTCCTACTTCCTACAACTACTAGTTTTATACCTGCTAGTAAGGGGGGGCGGAAGGAATGGAGTAAACTGCTTTTTCCATTACTTCATAGTGCACCCAGCCTTCTAGGTACCAAAGTGTCAACTTCTCCATTCCTTCAACTCCTGTATTTGCTATTCTGCCCTTTCCTCTGCCTCCACCTGAATTCTCAAGTAATCTCTGGGCTGCTCAGATATTATGCGTGTCCGAAAGACTGATAGGGACCCAATTAATTTGAAATGCTCACATGGATCAAAAACAAAAAGAGAAAAATGTGGAGATCCACCTTTCTTCTAAATTCCACAGAACCTTTGAGAAGAACAACAGGAATATCTGCCTGCAAGCTTAACAGCAAATAGCTAAAACTGTAACAACAATATGAGCTAGAAACTTTCCTTTTAATGGAAGTGCAAGTTTAAGCAGAATGGCGATCGATAATCCTGTGGGTGGTTTTTTTTGTATTCAAACTAATCATGCGGATTCCTTTCCCTTTGTACTGCAGGAACACTAAACTATAAAATGTCTTTCAAATGGAAAAATGTTTCTACAAGGACCTCCACATACCTGTAAAGTGACTAGAAGAGGTTGGTCTAGTTAGTGTGTTGCAACATGCAAAGGCAAAGTGCACACGCTTCTGGACTCAGAATTTGTCAGTTAAGCGGAAATGCTGGCTTGCAAGCAAATACATATGCAAAAGAAATTTACTGATCATGTAAGATGTTTACTACAAAACAAAGAAACAAACTCAGAAAGGTAATTATTGCCTTTTGCTATGGAAAGCTGGGCAACTTGGTGTAGCTTTCACAAGACCTTAACATCTAACTTTTGTGTTACAGGCATACTTCTTAAAAATGGCAAACAGGCCTCGGGAACTTAAAACACACACAAAATCAGTTTGCTTTAATTCCATTTTCTGATTCACTTACAAAAATACATGGCCATTACCTACTTCTGTGTTTACTACCTCCGTGAAAATCAGAATGTGAATGATTTTATCTATTTCCGTAAACAGTCTGTGTACCAGTAATCATCTATTTGAAGGGTAATGTATCCTTTCAATATCACTTGGGCTGGTTCCCAAAGCATCTGCTGAAAAAAAGGTCTCATCCAGGCATGCTCAACAGAAAAACTCCGTAGTCTGCCTGGGCCAAGAGACAGTATGTGCCAGACCTCCTTGTTAGCTGGCCCAGGGCTCAGAAGTCCTGCTGGGGAGCCAGCAGCCCAGGCAGACTAAAGCTCCTCTTCACAGAACCACAAAATATCTCAGGTTGGAAGGGACCCATAAGGATCATCGAGTCCAACTCCCTGCTCCTCGCAGGACCACCTAAAACCTAAACCATATGACTAAAAGCGTCATCCAGACACTCCTTGAACTCTTTACAGGTTTGGTGCCGTGACTACTTCACTGGGGAGCCTGTTCCAGTGACCTCCTGCTCAGCCACCTGAGGGCCCATGGCAGAGGCAGCAGAGGATATGGCATAATGAATCATTACAGTCTCCTGAAAAGAAGGCGTAGACCGAGGAGAGGCTGCAGGAAGAGAGAGGTGGAGTGAAGGCACAGGAGCAGGGAAGTAATATTTCTTTGGACGTGCATCAATAAATGGGACTTTCTAAAAGACGTCTTACTAATTCAAGTCAAACGTAATCAAAACTTCAAAAGTAGGGTCATTATCTGTAACAAGGAAGACAAGTAGCTCATTAGCCAAATTTTCCATGTGATAAAAATCCAACTTCAAGCCTTTTTATTCACCATGTGTTACAAAGACAACTTATCACAGGCCAGACTACATCGCAGGCTCATCCCTGCAAGACACAGGAAGACATCAAAATGCCAAATAACTTTTAGCCTACCCAGTACCTGAAACTCTTGTATTTTTCTTAAAGATTTTCAGTTAAAAAAGGGGCAAAATGAAAATTGCTTCAGTCTACATAAATCTGCTTGGACTGGAGCACACCTTTCTCTTTTCTGACCTGAACCAAATTGCGAAGCTTTATCCAACTCACATGTGCTGAGCCAGCGTTTTCTCCAAAGAAACTCCTATTCTTCCCTTGTTCCTGCCCTCCACAAAAATGCTCAGCCAGCCATGCACCAAGCCTAGAAAAAAAAAACCCAAACCCCAAAAAACCCCAAACCCAAACCTGTCAGTTTTAAACACAGACAGGCTTCTTGGTTCAGTTTGTCTTGTAACCACACAAACCATTCCCTCAATGCAAAGGAAGATGGGTGAGCAAGCTCTTAACACATGAAAAATGAGACACTGAGAACCCCTCAATGCAAAGGAAGATGGGTGAGCGAGCGACAAGGCTACTACTTTCCCAGCTCTTAACACATGAAAAATGAGACACTGAGAACAAGGCCATACCAAGTCCCAAGCAGGACTGAATCTTCCAAAGGAGAAATAAGTTTTACAGTCCGTCGTGTCTACTTTTTAACCCTAACTGAAGCTGCGTGTCTCATGATGAGGTGTCTGTACGTAGGGATTTCTGCTTCTACAGATTTATGTCATTTCCACAAAATATTTTGAAAAAAGAAGTGACGGAAGATCGCACACTCCTTAAGTGGCAGAAGCTTACAGAGCTGCAAGAGTGCTGTTACTCCAAGAGAACTGCAGTACGCCTCTTACGTGATCTCTGGGAGGATCCAAGATAGTAGGCTAAGCCTTTTTGAAAGACATAAGTTTTTTAGACAAAACTGACTTTTTTGAGAGAAAATAATGTAGCGCTTGACCCAGAAAACAGAATCTTCTAAATAAATCTACTATAAGTTACTCATTGACATAATTCTGTCATTTTCCATTCACCCCAAGTCCTTAGAAACACAGGGCTCCTGCAACACCGCATCAAAGCGGAAACAAGTTCCTTAAGATGTCACTGAATTGTGCACACTTTGGCAGTATTTGGACTGAATGCTGTCTTAATCTCATTCTAAAAACCAGGTTTATTGCCTAAATTCCATTGCAGCTTCTTTCATCCGCGTGCCGGTCGCCGCCCAGAAAAATCGACTGCCAAACTTCAACAAGAGTTAGCTGCAAGTTAAACTTCAGAAAGGCTTCAAAACCTTCATCCTTCTCCACTTCCTCCTTTGAGAGCCATCTGCCCCACCGACCGACAAATCTGGTTGCTCTCTACGGCAAAAATCTGAGTTATAAAAAGCAAAAGCAGAAAGAAACGCGAGGGAGGAGGGTTCAGCGCAGCG
>NW_009258628.1:303197-307017 GCF_000687185.1 Egretta garzetta
CTGCCGGGGGGTGCCGCTGCCCGGTCGGGCGAGGGATGGGGAGCGGGGGTGGGAGCTTTCTGCAGGTAAAGATGGGGTGGGGTATGGCTTCGGTGGCCGGGGGAGGGGGGAAGGCACTGCTTTGCTCTCGCCTCCCCCTCGCATCAGGGAGCGTGTGCTGCGGTTTATCCCAGCTGTAACGATGCGCTAGAACAGCGTGACAGGGACCACTCGTATGTGATAGTTGGATTTGTGTGGGTCGTGGTTGTTGTGGTTTGTTTGGTTGGTTTTTTTCCCCCTTATTGTACGAGTGTGAGTAATTCACTTGGTAGTGTAATCCTGAGAAATGTTAATGCATTTGTAATCTTCTGCCTTTTTAGCTTTTACTCGGTCTGCATTTGTTGCAAAAAAACCTAATTATGACCAACCAAACTGGCTTGGAGTTGGCTTGGCTTTCAGCACCAGCGCTGCCTTGTGGGCTCTTGTAAGTCTTTTCGTTTGGTTTTGTTGAACTTAACTATTCTCAAACCCTGACTGCAACCTACTTGGTTGACTGGGGTAATGGATGGTCATAGGAGGTGTCAAGATTGAAGCATGGTATGTTGGTTAGTTATGTTTTCCCAAATCTATGTTGTGCTTTTCTTTATAAAAATGAATGACTTACTAAGCTTCTCTCTGTTGCAAGCTCAAACCGGCCACAACAGAAGAATAATTCCTCAGGCCTGTTGGTTTAAGGCTTTAACATTCTTTACCCCAGTCAATCTTATAAGAAAAAGAAAAAGGGAGAAGACCTAGGGATGTGCCTAAATAATGTTGTGTTTATCAGACTACCAATACATTCTCTTCTCATTTTTCAGCTGTAGTTAATTGATTAAGACCCCCTTTTCCTGAGCAAATGCAGGTGTAAGGTGTTCCCTGGTCCGGAGAACTTGCAGGCTCAATTAAGCAAGCAGGGTGCAGTAGCTCTCATGGAGAAATGTGCAGGATAAGCAGCACTCCCGTGATGGCAATGCTTTTTATTCAGGGTGGGGTGGGTTCCCTTTGGGGTTTTCCCCATTTTTGGGTGTGGTGGTGGATTGATTGATTGGTAGGAGCTTCCCCACCTCAATCGGCCAGCGGAAAATGTTTGAGAAAGGTATGAAAAAATGCCTCACTGGACAATTCATAGTTTATTGTCCCAGTTATGTATTGGTTTGCATTCTGATAACAGGAATTTTGTATTCTGTAGAAATCTCTGTTCTCTGGTTGCAGCTGTGCCTTGCATAGTGGTTTATCATACACTGCTATCTTACAGCTTGTCAAGCAGCATAATGAAGATGTAATGGAGTACGAAAGAAGAAAAGAAGAGCGACAACATAAGTGTACAGGATGTTCATAGTAAGTATGCACACAGAGATGCCTTTGACTTGGCTGAACACCAATTCTGCAGACCTCTGACTTCCGTTAGCGATCAGGATATCGCACTGGCTTACCTTCTTGCTTTATTACTTTCCGTAATACTTCCTGGCTTTCGCTATTCTTGTAACTCATTCCCAGTTTTAAGTGATAAGGTGACTGATTTATTTTTTCATATATTCATTTGCGTGCATATTCACTGCCAGCTTCCTGTCTTGGGCATGCAAACTTTTGGAAAATAACACATCCCTCACAGTGTCTGTGATAAATTTAGGTTGCAAGGGGAATACCTCACAAGTGCTTTAGTGGCAAGGAGATCAAGGTTACTAAAAATAGCTTACCTTTGCCTTTTTTTTATTTTAGCAGGCCTACAATGGGAAGCATTTTTCTCAGTTTCACTCATATTACACATGAGATAAAGTCACTGCCCATGGACCTGCGTTGTAGTGACAATTGTATGTGGTCGTTGTCCATGTCAATGTAAAAAGCATAATTGTGTTCCTGCCAGCTAAAAATTCTATTGGGGTTATGGCCTCAGAGCAAATTAGCAATCCTTTCATGTTGCCTACTAGGTATAGAAAAACTTGTAGTGCTGTGGTTATTTTTCCCATAAATATTTCTTTTCAGCTAAAAATACAGTCCGTTGTGAGCTGTTCCTAACCATATTCATCGCATCTGTTTTCCTTGTTGGTGAGACTTTTTTTTTTCTCCTCTTTCTCAGGTTGACAGTATACTCGGTAAGAAGTAACCTGATCACCAGGTGACCTACAAATAAATGAGCACAGCAGAAATACAAAGTGTTTAAATACTTACATGTTCATACATTTCATGTGCAGATCTATGAAATAAATTGTAAAGTCTGGAAGAAACTTGTGAAGGCTTTTCTTGCTGTTTATGTTTCATTCTACTGATCTTGAAGTTGTTTTATGTGGCATTTCTGTTTCACCATTTATCAATGTTGTTCTCAAAACCCTCTATATTATTTTGGAAGATATATTACAAAATCAGATATAAGTTCAGAGAAGGCTCAGCAAATATTCCAGAAGTCGTGTGCTCTTGCCCTGCCACCATTTTCATTGCTGAATTTACAAAATAAGTGATAAGCAAATACGAGAATGACATTTATGGAAAACCTAAAAAACCTAATCTGTACAAATGCCGAAACATGCATTTGCTACCTCGCACATCAAAGAAGAAACCTTCAACTCAGTCTTGACTGGGTAGACTTTAGAAGTTTGACCTTGTTACTTAAAATGCCATAATTAAAGTTGCATGTGTTTGCAAGCTTGATCTAGTTCCTTGAGTGCTGTTGTTCTCCGTTCCTTTGTGCTCTGAATTCATTTTTATTTTTCTTCCCCTCCTTTCCCCACCTCAAGCAGAAGTGAAGCTTTATCAGTGACAACAAAAATCAGAGGTGGCCAAACCTTCTAAGTTCTGTGTGGGTCTCTTATTTTTCCTTGCTTTGCTTTTGCTGCTGCATGCAAAGGTGAAATGTATTCTGTATTTTCAGAAAGCAAGGACGAAAGGTCACTCTTGAATCTCGGAGACTGACTGACCTGCAGCTCGTTTGTCTGTCCGTTATATGGGTTCTCTTGGGCATGGCTGCTTTTCTGTCTTGCAGCTCTGTGAGGCTTGTTGGGGGTGCAGCCAGACCCTGGTGCTCCCCAAGGATCTGTTCCTTGAAGGTGCGGTGGTTGGCAGCTGAGGGGACAGTGCCAGTTCTGTGGTGTTTGTTTGGAGCGGTCAAGGGGGAGTGTGTGCTGTGCCTTGCCCAGGGCCTGTGTGGCCGTCGCAGAGGAGAGGTTGGCCTTAACCCCAGTCTGCATTTTTGGAATTGCTTGCTGCCCAAAAAGTGCCTGCGACCCCAGCGGTGAGACTGCACAGCCAGTGTCGGTCTCTAATGTGAGCTCTGCCTTCTCTTTGTGCACCAAGGTCAGCCAAGGGCAGAAACACGGGATTGTGACAATCAGCAGAATATAGCACTGAATAATGACTGAGGGAGCATTGACGCTATGTATAGAGAAGGGAAAAGTAATGGGGCAACCATCGAACGATGCAGGGAGGGAAGGACAGCGGCACAGCTCCCACCCCCAGACAGTCATCCCACAGCAGTGATTTGCTCCCTCAAGCATTTTGCTACCGCTGCTGAGCTCCCTGTCCTGGTGTTTCACCCCAGCGCCCTTGGCTGTAGATTGCCTTGGTTCCTCCAGATCTCTTTCCCAGGGATTGCTGGCGAAGAAACTTTCTGTTTCAGCGAAACAAATAATGTTCCTTGCCATATCCCCCACCCCTTGGTAAAGGCAATCCCCGGTATCTCTCCTCGCGTTCTGGAGCTTTGGGGTTTTTGGTGGTGCCTGCTATGGCCGGGCGGGCGGCTGTAGGCGGGCTCCCGGCTGACGCCGCAGCGGCGGTACCGGCTATGGCAGCGCGCGGCCCTGTGACCCCG
>NW_009258628.1:307744-340612 GCF_000687185.1 Egretta garzetta
CCCCCCCTTAGTTGGATAGTCGGAGCGGTGTTTTCCGCAGTGGTCTGCCTGCACCGGGAGGGAGCGTGAATCAGCCTGGCGTGTTGCAGCCATGGCTTTTGGTGCAGCAGCAATTGTGTAACCAGTAGCAAAAAAAAAAAAAATCTTGCGGCCGTGTTGGATGATTGCAGGCTCAGAGAGCACTCCCCTATCTATAATGTGCAGCCTTTAAGAAGAAGGTACTCATGAGAAACTACTACAGAAGGTATGTCTAAATGTAAGAAGATCCATTAGGATGCCTGGTGGTTGAAGAGGAGTCTGAAAAGTGTGTCATGAGACAGACGATGCTAAACATAATCTGGCACACGATGGCAATATTTTGAGATTGAGACTATTTTTGCAGCTGCCGATTGCAATGCTCAGAGCCATTTTATGTTTAATGAGCACCCTTTCAATGAGGCGTTTCTCGTTTGTGTAACTCACCTGGGATGGAGTAATGAAATTCAGCTGAAAGCTTTGTTGACAAAGAGATTTATGTGTCTTTTTCATGGGTCTCTTTTTGAGATGGATCGAAGAATCTAAGGCTGTAGCAAGCATCAAAACTACAGAAACGGTGAACAAAAATAAATGGCTAACAGTGCTATTATAGTGAATATGTACTCGATCAGGGATAAAATTGTGTAATCCTGCCTGTCTGCCCTGTTGGCCAGTGCTTGAGGTTATGGGTTATGCGCATGTATGGAAATGTCAGCAGTCTATTTGAGAATGAAAGAATGTGAATTCAAAGGAAAACGCTTTTTCTGAAAGTGCTCTGTTATTACAAACTGAGGAGGATTTGTTATCTCTGCTGATCATGACTGCAGCAAGACTGAATAAGGACAGATTAATTCTTTTACGTACCTTAGTCAGGAACTTTTTTACGTTCCCTTTTATTTTTTTTTTATGTTTGTTAGGTAGTTCCTTAGTCTACATAGACTGCATCTGGTACTTGGAAGTTGATAGACAGACAGCGTTGTGCATAGAAAATCCTACGCTTAGGAAGAGCTCAGCCACGTACCTTGTTCAGTTAGGCACCATGCCCTGTGTTACTCAGTCGTACTAAATGTCAGTAAGCTGTACCTCTCCATTTCGTTACATCTTTTAAAATGATCCTTTCCCATACAACGTTCAGATTCTGTCATTCTATTTCGTGATCGTACTTTTGCAGCACTTTACATCAATTTCAATACTGGTTTTTATAGCACCTCTTCGCCAGATGTCATCTGGGAGCGTTCCTGGCTCTTCTGGAGAGAACATGATTTACTATCTCCTTGCTGGCGTTGCTGCTTTTGGTGGTTTATTTTATGTAAGTGTTTGGAAATGGAGCCATTTGAACTTTCTGAGTTGGCATGGTATAAGGTGTGTTCTGGGTTAAAGAATATGGTCAAGACGCAAACTGTCAATAGAATGTGGATGTTGTAGCATGTAATTAAATAGAGTCTAACTTAAAAATCAGTTCAGGAGAACTAGTGAAGCTGAACAACTATTGCCTGCCTGTTTTACTGTTACTTTGATAGCTAGTGCTGTCATCATTCTTAGTGGAAAACATACTTAAAACTATGTGAAATGAATGTATCCAAAGATGGAGTAAGGCACCTGCCTCTAACCCTTTGCCTCTTTTTGTCAACCACAAACATTAATAATATAGGAAAGTGGGCAAGACAGATGTGAAGTAAGCTGTCTGAAGCCACAAGGGGAACATGATGAACCTCATTAATTGGGGCACAAAGAAAGATAAGAATGCTATTTACTTAGAAAAAGCATGTTAAAGTTTTGTAAACATCTGCTTTTGTCAAGCTTTTTGGTAATAATTCTCTCCCCTGCATCTAAATGTATCAGACTCTGCGCTTCATGCCCCTAAAGCCTCCATTTTGTAGCTTCTTTCCACCCCCCACCCCTCCCAAGATTTGAGATAGTGACTAGCACATCCCAGAGAGGTACGTGTTTCCCTCTCCCACAAAATAATCCTCTTGAATGGTAAGTAGCTTCTACTTGTTCAAAATATCAAACTTGTGTGATTGCATATCTGGAGGAATAACAAATTATCTTGCTGTCACCTTTTTAGCATAGGTTTGTTTTGGGTTGGGTTTTTTTTGGTTTTGTGTGTGTGTGTGTGTGTGTTTGTTTTGTTTTGTTTTTTTTAAATAACCTGACTGTAATTGTCTTTTAAAACACTGTGTTCAATTCCTGAAACACTGCAGCACTTTGAAAGCTGCATGGTGTCTTGTATTTGCTTTCTAACAATGGAGAAATGTGAAACGTATAAAAATGTTGGTATAGCAAAGTAGATTTTATTTTTTTTTAACGTTGCTTAGCATAATTTGATATGCCTTTTCAGATGAGCAGTAGCACTTGCTTAAAAGCCCTTCTTTCCCTCTCTCCTCTTTTTGTTTGGTAACTTTGTAGGGACGTAGCAATAAGTTTGGGTATAATTTCCTTTCAGGCCTACAGAGTAGTCAGTTCATCCCGCAGCAAGTATATTGAACATATGAATATTCTTCATGAGAGAGCTGAGGGGAGGAAAAACAAACCTTGGCCAAGCAAGGGTGAGTTAAGCTTTTTTCTCTTGTTCCCCGGGTACATGAGGATCTGGAACAGACTTCTAGATTGTCTGATCGGGCCTTAACCCTGTCCAAGTCCTTGTCTGACCTCTGTGACTGGGAGTAAAGACAAAGGTGGTTGTGCAGTGTTCTGTTACAAAGCTAATTCTGCACAAATTTGGGGAGTGGACTTAATGTTTAGGCAATGAATCTGGCCTGTGATCAACCTGTAGACCGTGAGTCTGGCCTCTGATCAACCTGCAGGAGTCTCTTTGGATGGAAAGAGTTGATGTGCGAACCACTAATTGTATATCGGGTATTTGCATTTGATTTACTGGAAGCTTAATGAAACTTGACTAAATGCATAATGCTGTCAAAATCAGTTTTGCTCTTTTGTTTGTTGGGGGGGAAGGAGATAATATCTTATTCTCAGTCAACAGTTTGGCTCCAGGCTGTGTGCCATCAGGGAACACAGTTCAATAGGAAAAAAGATCTACGTTTTTTTAAAAAAATCTTGTAAATTGGACCCATTTCTTGTCCCACTACTCTGATTTTTGTCCTTTGTAATTTAGAATTAAATGAAAAGCAGACACCACCTAAATGTATGGCAAATCCTTATTTAGCTCTTCATGCTTAAATAATTAGACCATGTTAGTTCAAATACTTGTAATGGAATGTTGCCTCTGTCTACATCAATTAGTGTTATGGTGGTGTTAATACGAAAGATAGAACTTTGGCCAGCATGGCCTTGCTAGGCAAAGCAATTAGAAAAAGTGACTTCTTAAGGATCTTTATATTTTTATTTAGTAGTTATTTTTAAAAATAAATAAATTAAGCCATAGCACTTGAAGCTGTTCCTTATTTTTTCTGATGCTGACATCTAGAGAACTGACAATACATTTGCATGCACACAAAGAATAGATCTGAATAAAGTATGCTGAGTTTAAATTTTGATTTCAATGTGAGAACACGCTTTGAATTGTCTGCCTCTAAACTGGTTTCTGTTGAAGTTGTTAGTCTTGAAGTTCCACAACACGTGCTTTAGTTTTAGAAGTTTAAAATTAAAGATTTTAAGATTTAAACTGGCAAAACACCTTAATTTTCTTTCTCTTAAGCAGCTGGAAGCAATACAGGTTTTAAACTTAATTCTTTAAATGCTGAGAATTCGGCCACAATTTTAATGCAGTCCTTCCTTGTCCCTAAAATAAAAAATCTAGCCAGGACCAAAGTAGATATTTTTTCCTAGTGACCTCATCGTCTGCTGTTCAGGGAAGAAACGAGGGTCACACTTGTTACGTTCTGGCTAGCATAGTCAGAAGACCATGGTAGGTGGGAAAGCATTAATCAATCCTTCCAGGGCACTCAAAATGGTGTCAGTATATTCCCTCTCTTAAGGTTCACTTCTGCAAGGTACTGCATTTTAACCCTAGTCTGCCAAAATGTTTGAGCGGGATGGGGTACCCCCAGCGCCAGTGGTGCTGTTGACCCACTGAAGGCTATACCGGCGTTGCCTGAGACTGGGGTAAGAGTACTCTGTGCTCTGCAACTTCCCTGATTCTGACGTCGGGTGCTCTCCAGACGTCCCATTATCTGATGCCTTGGCGCTGCTTAGGAATTGACATAAACTAACAACCAAGGGCAGGTGATTGCTGCCTTCCTTGCTATTGATAGTAAGAAGTCCAAAACATTTCTGAGGCCATACAGTGAACACAGCTGAAACTTATTTCCTACATTATAGTCAATATTGAACTTCTGAATAAATGCTCAACCCAGAGTTTTTAATTGGACTTCTGAGTAGCTAATTCCAATTCGCAATACAAAACTACTGTTGAATCAGCTCTTTTTTAAATCCTTCTTCATTCCTAACTGTATCCTCCTAAAAGAGGTTTCTGCTCTTACTTTTCCTGTGGAATCCTCTGTGTGCTTTCTTGAAAGAATTAACGGCGCTCTTCCTCCCCTTTTTTTCCTGTTCCTTGCCTAGTCATTTTTGTATGTATCCTGTCACAGTGTTACCATAGTATTGCTTTTCCCAGAAGTGCCACTGCAGCTTCTTTTCCTACACATTCTTTAAATTCAGTTAGTCCTTGCACTTTTTCACAGTAAGCATTGCTGCTAAGAGTGATTAAAAATTCTGTTCTCAAAGTAATCAATATTTTTTAGGGTGGGTCACATAAAATGAAGCTTAAAATAAGCTATATACCAGTACTGATAACAATATGAGTTGGTAGATAGAAAAGCAGCATGCCAAACAGCATGTTCAGGGCAGATTTGCTACATGCACTATGGTAAGGGAAGAACTTTCTAGCTGGGAGAACTTAATACTAGGGAGCAGCTGATCAGAGGGAGATTCCCGATACAAATGACTTTTGTGGTTTCTCGTCCCAAGGAAAACTCTCTCCATGTGCCCAAACCCAAAATGTCCGTTCTAAAGAACTGCACATAGCAAACAAGGCTGTCAAAACAAGAGAAACAATCAAATGCTATTCTAGGCCTGTTTGTTTATTAGAGGGTTGAAATGATATTTCATGGCATTTTGATTAACAATATCAGACACTTAAAAAAAGATCTAATAGCAAATTTTCTGTAGCTCTTCTTAACTGAAAGCTACTCTCAAATTTAGGGGGGGATTTAAAAAAGCCCCTGGCAGAAGCCTGACTGGAAGTAGCAGTAGGAAATCTGGGACATCATTTGAACTGTAAAATGATGTTTTCCTTGCAGAACAGTCTACTTGCTTATTTTAGCAACTACTGAGTTTTTGTCTTCCATTTGCATGTGTCTCCTTTAAACTTGTTCCTGATTTCCTTCTTTTTTTAGCAATGACTTTTCTTTTTAACTTGATGCAAGCTGATTCAATCTTTCTAATCTATACTCTGCTTTTACACTTTCCAGACTAAAATACAAGGGAAATCTCTTTCCAAACCCGAGGAAGTTAAATACAAACAAAGGACAGTCGTTCACCATTGCGTACCTTGCAGCCTACCTTGGGATGACTTTATACCTTCTATTGTAAAACTCCATACTTGTGAGACTTTAAAGGAACTAATTATATGTTTGCAAGGCCAAACCATATTGAGCTTATTACTGAATCGGCTTTGTAGAAGGCAGTTCTGAGTCTGAGAAGCTGGCTGTTGTGAATGAATGCACTCTATATTTGACTGTCCAATAAAGTGTACTGAATGCTAAGCTTGGCTGTTAGTCTGTTCTTTGTGTAATCAATTTAGGTTTTTTTTTTTTAAATATAGCATTCTCTTAAAGGGACATGATCAGGTTGCATAACACAAAGTTTTGATTTTTACTGAGCAATGGATAGACTAATGTTTGAACCTGGATGCAAAAGGACAGGCTTGCACTAGCATGAGAAAAACAGGAATCAAAATTGATCTGTTCAGTTTTTTAACAGATACAAAAGAATAACATAAATTCTGACTATGTCTCTTTAAGCTCTTCCCTTTCCTTTCTATTCTCACTTAGTTTACACTGTATTACAAACTTTATTTCCAGTTCCACTTTTTCACATGGTGAGTTGGTTCTAGCAGTAAACTTGCAATGAACACTGGGTATATAACTTCTGTTGTTTACTTGATCTTGGTGCATGTTTGCATGTTGATTGTGCATCTTTGTGGCTTTGTGCTGTTAGTTTTTAATTACTTGTCTCAGCTGAGTTTGAAGTAATGCATGATTGGGAAGCACTGGGTTTTTCAGATTCTAAAGAGTCCAACCCACAGCAGAGTAGACAAGTATTTAAAAGACAGCTAGGACTTGTAAAAAGAAAACAGTCAGTCATAAGTGCTCGTATCTCCAGTAAAGTGAGTCTGACCACTTACAATTAGCAAATTATTTTCTTACTTATATACAGCTAGTTTCAGTAAGGGTCCCCTGTTCTACCACACAGATCTCACCTTTCTTACTTGAGTGCTGCAGCTCTTGCAGTGGTCACAGTGCATTCAACATAGCTTTAAAGCAAGCAGGGTGAATAGGGATAGCAGAGTAGCACAGAATACCTGTGGCAGCATAGGGCTAAGGGGTAGCACAAAACCTGTCTGAAAACTAATCGCTTGTTGGGCTTGGCTTTACTGTAGCTATTGGCAGCCAAGTTAGCCACCTTGAAGAGCCCTGTGCAAACTGAAGCCGCACCTTGGGTTGCAGTGCTTTGAAGCTGCCACCCTGATGGATAATAAACTCTGTAAGAGCTTCTAGGTATGGTAGCAAATGTCTTATTCCCAGTGTGGTAACTCCGCTGCTGCGGTGCAAACCGGACAAGAATCCTGCTCCTTGTGACACCCACGAGTGCGTTATCACTGGCCCTTTCAGCAGAGTGGGTTTGAAGCAGCACTTGGCAGGGTCCTTTTTATCCTTCCCTGCACTCCCACCTCTTGTAGTCACTTGCTTAAGCCACAGTCTCTTTCTGTATTACACTGAAGCAGTTATGAAACTTCGGTAATTAAGAATATGGTTTCCTCATCTTGTAAACATCCTTTTTTGGTGCCACGTTAGACAATATTGGGCGGGGTGTTAATTATTGATTTCTTGACTTTGTAAATTCTGATCCCAAAGCTTAGCTTCCCACTTTAAATTCAAATGAGGATGATGGTAAAAAGTAGTTGTTGTTTTGCGCTGCATGCATGTGCTTTACTCTCTCTATTGTATTAAATAAATTCTTAAAAGGTGATGAAGAAGAGATGGCTGAAGTCACTGAAGCAGAGACGGCCACGGAAGAGGCTGATGCAGTCGCTGCTGCTGGACCTGCAGCACAGGATGAGAGTGTTGGGGTATCCCCAGAGACTGCAGGGGAGAATGACTTGCCAGCTCCAGAGGCATCCCCTGCTGTGGAGGAAGCACAGCAGGAAGCTGCTGCTAATTTGGAAGTTGCTGCTAATTCAGAAGCTGCTGCAGTGCAAGGTTAACTTATGAATGCGGTTTTTGCGTGTGTGTGGTGTGGGTTCTAAAGCTCTGCCTCTTACTACAGAACATTAAGAACAAACGTCCGTGTTCCTAATGGAGTTTGTCCTGCAGTGAAAACTAAGTCAGGTGTTACCTTGACATATCATGAGCATAAGGTAATTAAGCCTATCAAATCAGTGTCTCTAAAAGCATGCTGCCTGTGGCACCAGAGTTACTGCCTAAAACTAGTAGAATGAAAAGTTTATTTTACTACCCCATTCTATTTCTCGTCTTTAAGATCTTATTTTAAGGTGAGCATGTAATGTGATGGGTTGAACAGTTGTTTTGGTGACCTGGTTCTTAAGGGTTTGTTAAGGAATCAAAACATTTTATTTTGCTGGCCATTCCTAAGATATTCATGCTAAATAGTTATAGCTGTTCTGTCAATGTAACTTGAGCGGAATCTTGCATAGCAACCAAAATATTAGCACTGAGATCATGACAAGGATATGCTAGGCTAAAAATTTCAAAATTCAGTAAAATATCAAATTGGTATTAAACACTTTAGTGACTACATACTCAGTATTTTGAACTATTGGGCTGTTTGAAGTATTTTTATTTACTGTAATTTAAAAAAAATCACAATGATACAAATGCAAACCTATCCATAAGTTGCAGAAAGTGCAGTATTATAATTTAACTTGATTTTTTTTTAGCAATTTCTTTTTTTCTTACTGCTAACCTCTAAGGATAGAGCAGTGGCTTGTCCTCGTACCTCTTGATTTGTGTAGTTGAAGTTGAAAAGGGCACACGTCAAGCAATCGTAATTTCTCGGTCAATAGGAAAGCTGCAAACATTTACTTCTGGTGTCTTCAGCTAAAAACCAAACAAAACCACCACCACCACCAAACGTGCCAGCCTCCAGCCTATCATGAAAGAGAAACTCCGTTCTAATTATTGCTTTGGAAGGAAAGACTGCCGTGTGGCTGTAGCAAGTATGAAAACCACCAAAGTGGTTTTCACCTTCGCTTAAACATGGAATTGTCACTGCACACCTGTGTTTGACTGACTTTGAGAAAAGAAACATCTACTTGAAAGGATGTATCTGTAACACAGGTCAGACTGAGATTAAAAGTATTTTGACTGCTAGTCCGTGGGAGGTTATCATAGCACCTTGAAAAGTATTAGCAGATTCCGGAATTGTTTTTGCCTTTTTCCTTGGTGACTCCAGTGAGGAATGGATGCATCTTAATTGCATTTTTAACAAATGAACTCAAGAAATGGTGCAGCACTTCACATGCCTGACTTTTGTGAAAGGTCTAGGTGTGAATGGGATTTTAATTCATGTGTCAATAGCTGCTGTGCTGGTCTGCAAAACAATCCATTACAAACAACATTTTAAAACTATACTTGGTCTGATCTGCTAAAAGTAATATAGCTACAGGTAAAGTACAGGTAAGTATATTTGTAGTGACTATTACTGTTTACATACAAAAAATACTTATAAGGTAGTAGTTAAAATAGCTAGAGCCTCAAAAACTTCCATTTCTATCACAAATTTGGTGGCCTTCTATGACGGGGTTACAGCATTGGTGCATAAGGGAAGAGCAACTGATGTCATCTACCTGGACTTGTGCAAAGCATTTGACACCGACCTGCAAAACATCCTTGTCTCTAAATTGGAGAGACATGGATTTGACGGATTACCTGCTCAGTGGATAAGGAATTGGCTGGATGGTCACGCTCAAAGAATTGCAGTCAATGGCTCGATGTCCAGGTGGAGACCACTGACGAGTGGCATTCCTCAGGGCTCGGTATTGGGACTGGCACTGTTTAACATCTGTGTCGGTGGACAGTGGGATCAAATACACTCTCAGCAAGTTTGCCAACGATACCAAGCTCTGTGGTGTGGTTGACACACTGAAAGGAAGGGATGCCATCCAGAGGGACCTCAACAGGTTTGAGAGGTGGGCCCATGCAAACCTCATGAAGTTCAACAAGGCCAAGTGCAAGGTCCCGCTCACAGGTCAGGGCAATCCCAAGCACAAATACAGGCTGGGCAGAGAATGGATTGAGAGCAGCCCCGAGGAGAAGGACTTGAGGGTGTTGGTTGATGAGAAGCTCAACGTGACCCAGCAATGTGCGCTCACAGCCCAGAAAGCCAACCGTATCCCAGGCCGCATCAAAAGCAGCGTGGCCAGCAGGTCAGGGGAGGTGATTCTGCCCCTCTACTCCTCTCTGGTGAGGCCCCACCTGGAGCACTGCGTCCAGCTCTGGAGCCCCCAGTGTAAGGACATGGACCAGTTGGAGTGAGTCTGGAGGAGGACCATTAAGATGATCAGGGGGCTGGAGCACCTCTCCTGTGAAGACAGGCTGAGAGAGCTGGGGTTGTTCAGCCTGGAGAAAAGAAGGCTCTGGGGAGACCTTACAGCAGCCTTCCAGTCCCTGAAGGGGGCCTACAAGAAAGCTGGAGAGGGACTTTTTACAAGGGTGTGTGGTGGTAGGACAAGGGGTAATGGCTTTAAAAGGCTGGATGGGGCTTTGAGCAATATGGTCTAGTGGAAGGTGTCCCTGCCCATGGCAGGGGGGTTGGAACTAGATGATCTTTAAGGTCCCTTCTGACCCAAACCATTTTATGATTATATGAATATTTAGATCATTTCATTTAGAAAGGAAGTAGTCTGGTATATGTTAAAGTTAGTGAATTAGAGCTGTTAAGAGAGAGAAGATGTCTTAAAATGTCTCGCAGTGTTGCTCTACAGAGCTTTTGGAAAATTTCACTTCAAGGAGTGGGCACTTGGTTGTATCTGGAAGTGGTTGAATATTCCTTTCACAATGCTTATCTAGGAATATTTGTTAATTGTTCCATAGGGTAGGATCTTGTGCGTAAGTAGATTAAGTCTCAGGATCTAATTCTAGACATGGTGACTTCACGTAGTTAGTGGTCACTATTTTATAAGAGGAAATACGTCTTGTAACTGTTAGTTACTGCTGGTGTTGACTGGAAGTGGATGTACTATTTAGAAATTCCTGATTTCTGAAATTTATTTTCTCTGGCTACATACCAAAGAGAGCAGCACTAGAACAACACTTCTGTTACCTTGATATTTATAAGGGATTCTGAGGGTCGTTTCAGGTGTCAGCTGTCAAATCTTGCTGCAGTGGTTATTCTTTGCTGCACGGTAAAGCTGGCAGAAGTGAACCTCTGGGATATAAAATTGTTGAGAAACTTCTGCATGTTGTTTCATCCATCTTCCTTCCAACCTCTAATCAGGATATCACGTATTAGCTAAAGCATTTCACATTAAGCGGCGGAAGTAGTATTTCCCCTCAGTAATTAGTAGTTTCTAAAGCGAGGGAGTGTTCTCCCCAGCATAGCATTGCCTGATCTCTTTGACCTTTCTGGGATGTTAAATCTTGCTTCTGAGAACAGTTCTCTCATGCCACTGGTCACTGGTGAGGACTATTGTAAATATCCGTTCGTAACAGCTGTGCCCGAGTCCGTGGTGAACCCTTGGATCTCGTAAGTGGTTCATGTGAGGTTCCCCCGCTGGGGCTAAGCCCCGCTCTGGGCGAGTCTGGCCCTGGGAGGCTGCAGAGGCTCCTGCCGCCAGGCCGGCTGCTCCTCTTGTCCGGGTCCCACCTGCAGGAGAACAGCATGACCGCTGAAGCAGTTCTTCCCCTTGGGTCTCCGAGGAATTGACAGGGGCCTCTGGCTCTTGACTGCATGTAGGGTTTAAGGAGCAGCACGTGGTCTTACACGCACAGGCTTAAACCAGTATCCCTTTCCTTTAAGCTGTGTAAAAGCTAGTTTCCATTGGCGTGATACTTAAAATAGAAGAAGATGGTATTTTGATTCAAAAGTTCTCTCCTCTCTAGGTACTGCTTTGTTCAGTGTTTACCTGCAGTCAACAGCTATGTGTTCTAAAAAAACCCCAAACGTAAAACTCTTCTGGAAATACCTTTCATTTTTAACCATCTTCGTCCTTTGTGCTGTCTCCATTTAGAGGGAAAAAAAGCATCTCTACATTTTTACTGAGGTAGAGAATTCTTTTTCTTTCAGAACTGCCAAGGCTTACTTTGAAAAAGAATACTTATATAAATAACATTTATTAGTTTTGTTGGTAGCTTGATGTTACTTCTGCAGATGAAGGTGCAAGTATTTCTACTGTTACCAGTAAACCTCTGCTTTTTCAAATGCAGTTGTTTCTTTGAATCCCGAAGGCTTTCTTTAATACATTTGGAAGTGCAAGGTGCCAGTGGATGTTTGTCTCCAGTATACATACGTAGTATAGAGGTAACATAAATGTGTGATTATGTATGGATGTGCAAAAAAAAAAACCCAAACCAAATCAAAAACCCAATCTTGGAGGTAGGTACTTAATCAGGGTAATACAATTTTAAAAAGTTAATTACAATTGTACCTGGCTGGAATTTTCTTCTTGCCTCAATTTAAACAATTTACAGCCCACTAGTCGTATCTGGAATTCTGAAATACCACGGCCAAAAAAAGTACTGTGCCATGTAACTCTGTTCCCAAGGTTTTAGCTTCCTCTAAATTCTAGTTTTCTGTACCTTTTTGTTACCCGAGCTGTTGCGCTGTTGCTTTTGGTTACTGCCTGGTGTTGGTACGTTTCCTGTTGTTCTATTTCTAGTGTATGCTCTGTCTGGGGACCATAAATGAAGATCATTTTTTCTTCATACAGAACAAACACTATAAAATGCACAGATTGGCAAGCTGCTATTTGGATTAGGCAGTGTTGCTGCATCTCTGGCTTTTAGTTCTTGGATTGCCACTAGAAACTTTTTTTCCAACTTCAGTGTTGAGGCTTGAGGATTTGGCATTATCAACTGGAACAGCAAAAGCAATTAGCCCAAACCCGTGCTTTCTTGGACTCCTGACTTCTGTAGCATAGGATCTTTTCTAATTTTGTGAGTATTGAAGGACGTGGTCTCTTCTCTGTTATTTCAAACACTGTTTGAGCGAGTAGCTAGGTTCAGGGAGGATTAGTGTGTGAATGTGCCAGTGTTTTCCGTGTTAAGCTTCCAATGGCATTACAGTGCCAGTTGTCTGCAGCCTAGAGAAACAAATACAGGCTGGACTGGACAGGAGTTACGGCTTTCTGGACAGGACTTTTGCTGACCCAACTGCACAACGGTGCCAAGCAGACAAAACCACCTGACATGATCAGTGTACGTTGTTTTTGCTCGGTAAGTTACCAAACTCTGGGTGCATATCCAAATGCTCTGACACTGGGAGCATTTTGAAGATTGCTGAAAGGTCCTCAAAGCGATTTGCAATTGCTTATACTTTTTCAGAGGCTTTCAGAATGGCGTTGCTCAGTAGAGCAAACTCATCCTTCTAGGCGTTTGTTTGTGAGAAATGGAGGAAGGAGGAAAAGCTGTGCTACCTGCAGCTCTTTACAGCCTTAGGAGTTGAGGTTTGCCTAGGGCTGGACAGGCCTTATCCCCTATGATTATACCACTTGTTCACAGTTGGACTTCATGAAAATAACTACTTTTTTGGGTTTTTTCTCTTCTCAACCTCGCTTGTATAGAATAGAAGTGTGTCAACACAGGCTGCCTTTTTCACATGTAACGTCATTGCATGAAATGAGTCTCGGTGTAGATTGGTGTAACAGAGGACAGAGTCAGGGACAGTAGTCATATCATCTGACAAAATCTGTGCTTAATTACCAACGGTAATAAAGATCTTCTATTCCAAATCTCCTTTTAGAGGTTTTTTTTTTCTCTTTGTTGATTATGGTGGACTAAGCTAGCTAAACAGGCTCTAGAAAGTTGGATTAGGTGACTGTTATCCTACTGGGGAAGTATCCAGATCTGCGGAACGTCTGTTGGGTATTCCTGCTCCGTAGTTATCACTTGCTTTATCTGTCCCTTGGACTGCTGTGCTTATCTTGCATCTCTCTGATTGCTACAGGCTGGCCACTAGTCCCTACTTTTCCTCCATGAAACTGAGCTTGTAGATGAGTCGGCATAGCGTAACTGGAAAATCTCTGTAGGAAGAATGTGAAGGATATTTAGAAAAGACTTCTGTAAAAGTTGTGAGCATCTGAAGACACACGTTGGTAAATAGAGAGACTGTCTGGTTTTGAACAGCCTTGCTGAAAAGAGAATTTTACATCATGCACTGGGCTGGGGAGGAGGATTCCAGTAAAATGGAAAAAAACCTAGAACTTCTCAGCCAGAAGTGCAAACAAGTAAGTGGGGGAGAACTCCATAAAATAACTGTCTTCCCCTTTGTCTGCTGCAGAACAAGGGGTTAAGTTGCTTCTTAAGAAAATGTTAAAGCTGGTAAAAGGAGGTAAAGTGAATAATGCCAAAATGATTGTCACTGTTAAGGAGAAAATGGACTTACTGCTTTTTACTAGTATTTATAGCTCATTGTCAAGACTTAAAAAAACCCTGTATAATAGCTTTATTTTTTTAAATTGGAAAGCAAGAACTCACTTTGGTCAACAAAAACAGAGGAATGCTATTGTTGTCCTACTTTAGAGGAAACGGCAACAGGGACTCCGTTCTGTCCTCCTGTGGTGGCAGTTCAAACCAGAATGGCAATGATGGGGGGGTTTGTATTAATTTTTGGGCAGCGTTTCTCATTGCAGAGAGAAACATCCTTTTCAAAAAACAACAAGCTGAACTTTGGTTGCTCCTTTGAAAACAATGTAAGTGGGTAAAATTTGGTGCATTACTTTGAATGAAGAGTGTTAAAGAAAATGCCTAACTTTAATTAAAGGTTTTTTTAGAACTTCTGGATGATTTCATACATCAAACTGTTAGTACATTTTCATATATGGTCTTCATGTTAGCTTGCACTGGTTTTCCTTAGGATCCATTCCAATCAGTGGCTAGGTGTTTAAAACAACCAACCAAACACAATGTGAATTGCTTCTCATTGCTATAAATCCTTGTTGCAGAATATAAACAGATATACTTGAAATTATATGGGGCATTAGAAGCTGTTCTGGATTAATGTGGTATGCACTGTTATGCTTTTATTCTGATCATTACAGGCATCTCTGAATCTTTTTTTATCATCCATTCTAGAATAATCTCTCTTGTAGTGAGTCTTCTGGTCATTCGTACAAAATAATGAGGCTTTCCTTAGGAACTAGCGACCCACATTGGGCACAAACAACCTGTGAAATGTTTGGCTGAATGAAGTTGTTTCTTTTCTTGCTGTATGGAGTGAAGAAAAAAAATTTTTTTTCTTAAAAATGTGCTTCATAACCCCATGGTTTAAGATCTCAGCTGGACCTCATGGATTTTTATCTGGATTACTTATGGATAGCTTGCAATAAAAAAAAAAAAGCTGTCAGATTTTTATAGTGGCAGGATTATTAGAAGTCCCAGCCTGCCTTTGTTCATCAGTTTCTCAAAGGCTCTGAGCCTCTGGTTCAGGCTTAATTTATGGAACAGCTGAAATGCCAAAGGGAGAAAACTCCAGATGCCTGTGGGCTCTAGCGAGGTATTGCTAGGTAGGGAAGGCCGAGGCTGCCTTCATGCCATGTCCAAACAACAGGGTGGTCAGGCCAGGGCAGTTCCACAGACAATTTCTTGAGAGTAACATGGGCTTCAGCAGTCACCAGCCATGAGTTCCTGTCCCGTGCATTCAAGGGGCTGATCGGACTGAATAATATTCAGTGCTTTTCTAAATAACTGTTAGTTCCCTGATTCTGTTTAGCAGGTAGAGCTGAGAGATTTATTTTTTCCTGTCTGAAGCTCAAGTGCTGAATTCATAGTGTCGGAGAGACTGATGGACCACATTGGTCTGTGGTTAACCATCTAGTAGATTTTTTTCCTTTTCAAGCCAAACACTTAAGCATTAAGTGTTTTTCCATTAAGTGATGGATAACTTACTCTAGCTGGTTATAATCTTAAATGGTCACTGAATAAAAAGCCAGTGAGCAGAGAGAGTGCATTTCAAGTGGTCCTGAGTGATGTTCCTGGTGCTTGGGGTGGTTGGGTATCCGCGAGCCCTCCATTCAGAGCTCCTTGTGTCTTCCTGGCCAATGAAACCTGAAGCACTTGCTCACTTGATGGGGTCATATGCGCAGTTTTGCCTATTTTGTTTTGTCCCACACTGACTCAGTGATGGTTATTTCCCCTTCTTCCTATTGCTGAAGTGGCTGATGGTGGTTTCAGCCCCCGTAAGCAGAGGGAGGAGGTGCTGAACTGAAGTCAGCCATACCTGGGGTGGCAGGTGGCTTCCAATGAAAGGAGGAAAGGGGACCTTAGCTGTCACCACCACCTCAGGATTTAGAACAAAAGCCATCGTTGAAGGAACTGCTTTTCCATTTTCCTTAAAGCTGATGATGGAACCAAAATAGGCTACGTTGGTCTTAACGGGAATCAGTTTCTTACTGCTGCTGCTGTCTTCTCCCCCAGATTAGATCCGAGGGAGCCAGGTGACCTCACATCTTGTGCTCTGTTTCGCAGTCTCTCTCAGATACATTCTTTAATTACTTTTCACACATGGCAGAATTTGACTTTTTAAAAGTGAATTCTACTCCACCGTAAGCTTTCCATTAGCAGGTCTTTAAACTACGAAAAGGAATGGGGAATTTTTTGCCCTGCCTATCCTAATGTTTCAGGGAACATCCCAAGACCCTCGATGGACCTTACTGAGGAGGAGCCTTACGTAAATAAAAGCATCGCATTCTGGTATGACTAGTTCTCTAAGAGACTGTAAATGAAATATTGTTTCTGTTTTCACAACTAAGTTTGGCTTTTTTTTTCTTCCCCCTTTGGGATTAGTGTGTGACATTGGTTATGTTATAGGCAGCTTGAAATATCAAAGCCTTTTTTTGTGCTCCAGCTTTGGTTCATGCGCTCCAGGCAGATTCCATTCGTATTATGCTGGCTAACTTGTATTATTTTAGCTTTATAAAGCCAAATTCTTCTGCAAAGAATATCTTTAAAAGTAATTGAACCTGACGTTCTGCATTACAGATACTAGCCTCATCCTGACTGCTTAAAAAAAAAAAATTCATGATACAAAGGGTACTGCTTTAAGTTAAATGCTTCACTCAGAAAAGGGTATTTTTAAGTATCTTTAAAAATTGCAGGAAACCAGTGCCTGTTCACGTTTTGTTGTTGTTGTTTCTAAATGGAAATAGCACTTTTAAAATGAATCAAAGGATTAGGATTAGAATCGAAATATGATAGTTCTAAATATATTAGCAGGGAAATGCAAAACTGGGGGGAAAAAATATAGGCTGTACTCCTGAGAAGGCTGTGGTTCTCTTGTATGATCTTGTTATAAAACTTCCATCCCAGGGGATGAAAAAGTCTTCCACCTCTCCCCGAGCAAGGAGAAAATTGAATATAGCTTTCATTTTAAATTCTGAAACAGCTATCATCTTCTCTGTATATATTGTAAATAAGGAAAACATACTTACAAAGCCACTTAAAAAATACGAGGTAAAAGCTTGAAGTCCACTAAGATTTAAAAATATAGTATTAAAGTTTGTTTAATTATGCCTACAGGCTATTTGTATCAGTCATCTATAAATTGTCATCAGTCGATATTAAAAATAATAAAAAAATTTCAATACAAAAGGACTCTGAAAAAGGAGAGCGTTTGCAGCCATGCTGAGCTGACTGGCCAAAGGTGGTAAAACCTTTGCTGTAGGAGTGAAATTCTGAATTCCAGGAGTGCCCCCGTGCTTTTTTAAAAATCTGAACTTTTCCTTCTTTTCATGCTGCTCTGTGAGAGACAGCTTCCTCTCTTTTTACATGTTAAGAGAAAAATGTATCTCTTTCACAAGGTAAAGTGCTTCACCTACTTGAGGAAGGAGGAAGGCAGTTCTTTCCTTTTTAGAATAATTTCTTTCCATATGTAAAGTAAGTTTTGTTTGTTTGTTGTCTTAACAATTAGTTGCTAACCAGCTGCTACTTTAGCAGAAGTGTGGAGACCTAACCCTCACATTAACATGGTTGATTTTTTTTTTTAAGGGCTGCTCTAGGCTTTAAAGCAGGAGTTTAAATCAGCACTAAAGAAACCTCAGTAACAAAGGACAGTGTACCGTGCTCCCAGAATGGTCCAAGCTTGCTTAGACGGAGGAGCAGAACTTCTCTTACTTCTTCTTACTCCTCTTGGCAATGCTGATGTGACTGTAGATGTGTAGAATACGGAAAGTCAACTACTTGTTTCTTTTTCTTCTCCTTGATCTCATGTATCCCATTGCTTTCTTCAGGAATTGTGGTCGATGAAACCTGACATGAAATAATATGTATGTATTGGACAGTTGGTACTTCTATAGAATCATAGAATGCTTTGGGTCGGAAGGGACCTTGAGAGGTCATCTAGTCCAAAATCCCCTGCAGTGAGCAGGCACATCTTTAACTAGATCAGGTTGCTCAGTTTGCTTTCTTAGCTTTCACGCATGGTATGTGGTATGCAAACACAGCTTGGAAAATCCAGCTTTAGGAACACTGAATGCTAAAGCTTTTTTAAAAATTTGGACTTTTCCTTCTTTTAATGCTGCTCTGTGAGAGACATCTTCCTCTCTTTGTACATGCTAAGAGAAAAATGTATTTCTTTCACAAGGTAAAGTGCTTCACCTGCTTGAGGCGAGATATGCCCTGTAGAGATGCTATCAGAAACAGTGTCTCCCACAAAAATTCTTGCAAGAACCAGGTTCTTGGCAGATTTCAGATTCTGCTTATCACAATCAGCGCCAACTCAATTCGCTCCATACCTCCCTTTCACCTGCCTGCTTCAAGATCATCCTATAGCGTATTGTTTCCCGGGTGGTAGGACATGACTGCCAATTTCAAACTAGAGCTTTCTGTCCCAGGCAAAAGTCCAGGCTGTTCCTGCACAAAAACTCTCTCAGGGAAGTTGGAAAGCTTGTTTTAAATGCTTGAAAGTTTTGGGGGAAGAGGCCACACAAGCAGTAGGCTCTGGGCTCTGAAAGTCAATCCCTGTGTGTGAGGTTTTGTGTTGGTTTTGTGGTTTTTATTATTATTAGCAGGGAAAAAGTCAATCTGTGTAGGGTTGTTTTTTATTATTATTTTTTGTATTAGCTGGAGCAAAGATGAGTCAGTCGCACAGGGCATGCAAGTTCCTGCTCATCGTGCTTCTCTGTTCTGCTGGGGGAATGCTGAGCTTGCTAATATTCAGACAATTCAGTTGACAATCATGAGGATGCAGAAGTGCCCTGGATTTGTTTTCTGTTCTACTGTGAATGCACAGAAGTGTAGAGTCCTGCGCTCTCAGTGCTGCAATGTCAGTACTTATAAGAGTAAAAATTGTACCTTTAAAGACTGCAGGAATAACTACTTTTTACAGGAAGCATATTTTTTTTTGTGCACTGAAAGGATAGGGTTTGTATGTCTAGGTGGAACTAGATGTTGAATACCTGCTGCTGCCTTATTTTAAAAAAAAAAAAAGTTTAAATCCAAAACCCTAATTTCCTTTTGTCCATAAAATCAATTTCCTTTTCTGTATTTACTCAACTCAAACCAGATGTGTTTTCGTAACATAAATGGTTTGGTATTGTGTTTGGTGCATATGTAATGTGCTGCTGGTGCTTGCCCAGTCATGTTCTGTTCCCGCTTGTGCGGTTTGGAAGGACATATTTCTGCTCAAAGGACTTATTTCTGATTATCTCATAAAGCAGAGGAGCTAAAGACCACTTGAGAGTGCATGTAGCTATCCTGGGCAGAAGGCGGCGATATTTTTGTTCGGGTTCAGGGTTACACGTAAGCAGTGGATATTACAAAGATGTTGAGTTATGTATGGATGGTTGCGTAGTGGAAATACGTCGGGGCTCTAGCTAGCCTGAGGACGTTTGTCCTCAAAATCCTTAGCACTTTAACGTCCCTTTGAATGCTTTCAGAACAGCAGTTGGTGCAATGTGCAAAGCCTAACCACTTGCCTACAGTTAGTAAACATGATTAGTTTGATTTCTCTGAGGCTGGAAGTTCTTTTGCATTATCTTTTGTAGAAATCACAGGTTAAGCT
Source organism: Egretta garzetta (assembly GCF_000687185.1). Classification (NCBI taxonomy): domain Eukaryota; kingdom Metazoa; phylum Chordata; class Aves; order Pelecaniformes; family Ardeidae; genus Egretta; species Egretta garzetta. Next base: position 327,176 of record NW_009258628.1, read on the forward strand.
CCTAACTCAGATCTGTAAGTGCAGTAGTATATACAAATGTCTAGCAAAATTGAAGAAAACTGTAGTCACTGATACTGGGACTTAGCTGCTTATCCCAAGGGGAAAATATAAAATTGACAAATGCCTGGTGAAGAAACACAAGAAAAATAAATATAAAATTTTCAGAAAAAAGTAGCTAACATTAATGACAAAGGCTGAGATTTTGCTACCAGTATAATACCTTGGTATGAAACTGTGAAGTGTATTGCTTCTGTAGAGCAATATATTTTACTAAGATTGGGGGGGATGGGAAACACACACGACACACCAAACACTCAATGAAATGGTAAAATCGTGAAACCATTTAACTCCAGTGCTATTGATGAACAATGGTGGATGGGGGGAGTTCTTCCCCTCCCCCCCTCCCCCGCCCCGAATTAAGAAAAAACTCCAAACAACCCCACTTTTATGAATTTAAGAAGAAACTAAAAAAATTCATTCCCATTTTTGGCAGATTTTAAATTGTATGGGTCAGGGTGAATCACCATTTGACTGAGACCAATCTGACTGGAATGCTGCAAGTGGGTGTTAGGTTAGAGCTGTTAAGGAGCTGAAGTCGTATTGACTAATGCCGATAATAAAGCAGCTGGGCATTCAGAGGAAAATGCAATACAAACAGCACTTAAATACCAGGTGTCTTCATTGCAGGGAAGCAGTTGTGCAATGCAGATTATTTTGTTCAGTTAAAGCCTGTAGAAACTGTAAGAAAGCTGGCTTAGATAGACAAAATGGGTCATAGTCATCGCTGCACGAGGATATGGGGAACTTCAGAATTTCAAACTGATCATTGTGCAGAAAACAACACAGAACCAGCTAAGACGCTGTGCTCCTCTACAACTCTATTCTGAAAAAATGAAGTAGCTTAATTTTTTTAGTACTTGAACTAGCAAAAGTTAGACGTTATTTCAGTTACATCTGTTAATTGCTGTAGAGTTTCACGACAGGCTTATTAACAGCTTTGCAATAATTGAACAGACAGAAAAGTAAAATCCTTCTTCCGAGGATTATGGAAAATGAGTCATCATTGTACCAGGCAGAGATAAAATCTCTTTTATGAAATAGGGTGTTACTGCAGGATTTTACATGGAACAACTGCGAGAGATTAAGCTGGACTGAAAAAAAAAAATTAAATTAAATACATGCAGATTTATAAAAAGGCGGGGGGGAGGAATAGCACTGAGATTAAATTTAACATCCAGAGAAACAAAAAGTAGACATTCCTAAACTTCACAATGCTTTGTGCTACCAGCCGATCGGTAGGAGAGGGTGCGAGGGACTCATCATGCCTGATGAGCCCCACGGAGAAGGGGCCAGAATCCCGAATCTGAAAGAGGTGGGGGACTCCTTCTCAGCTTCCCAGGTCATTGTTCATCTGGTGTTGTCCTGGGATTGCAGCAATTCCTCAGGACAGAGAAAAACGCATTGACCTTGTGAGCGGGATATAGAGCGTTTGTTCCAAGACCGAGCCACGTACAAACCACCAAAAACACCCACTGGGATTTGTTTAGGTATGTCAGATTAATGCTCAAAAATAGCCTTCGTGGTTATGGACTCGTTCTTATTTTCATGATGCTCAAAGCACCAAAAGACACCTGGATGGCTTGCTGCCTGCTTTGGCAACAGGCCAAAGAAATGATGCCAAAGTGATCTTCATGGGCCAGTCTGAATCCTTACTGGAGATGATGCCGTAAGGCATGGATAATGACCCAGTGCAAGCCGCCACGTCTGGCGCTGCTGTCAGCAAGCGTGCTTGGACCACCCGCCACTGCCAGCTTTCTCTTCTGGAGAAGAGCACTTCAGCTGTGGCACCAGGAAGGTGGCTCCACAAAACCCACCACGTGTGCTCAAGGAATGGATGTGAAAGCCACTTGAATAAAAGCACCAGCCCGAGTCTTCTGTGATAACCAAGGACCATTACTGATACGTACAGACATAGGCTTTCAAAAACGTGATGCCTGTCACAGCAAGGCCCTTTGGGGAGCGACAGCTGCTCTGCAGGGACCTGTCCAGATGCATTGGGAGGAATCCATGTTTTGTTGCAGTAGATTGCCTTTCTGACAGCCAAAAAGAATACTTCAGAGCAGAGACAAACCATTCAGTACAAGTGGTATAAGCGTTAACGTTTGATTTTGAGGCAGGTATTCCTGTAGGTGGCAAATAAACACCATTCCCACTCAAAGGAAATGAGCTTTTATTAAAAAGCAGGAAAGTCCATGTTGCTCCCTCTACCTGCTTACTGATTTACTCTTCTTTGTGCAAAGAAATTAAACCACTGAAACATCACAAGAAATAAACAAAAATTAGCAAGATGAAATACTATAAGCCAGAGAGCAAGTTTTTGGTAATACAAACTGAATGTTTGATGTTGCAAACTCAAAACCAGCGGCTTGTTACCATAGCAGATATTTTGCATTACATCAAGTGATGTATATATATACCGAATGTTCTGAATTTCAAATGTACTACTTCTATTGCATAGCTGTTCCCTATAAAGACAAAGGTAGCAATTCCTGAATTTTTTTTTTTCTGTTGCTTCTTCAAAATTCAGTCAGTCTTCCGCAAAGTAAAGTGAAATAGCTGGTGTTTGGAATATGCTGTATTTAAATAGCTGTGAGCTGATATTTAGAAAAAGGCGTGGGATGGTAGCTCTACAAAACTCCTATTTACTGCATTTACTGAACTTCTAATGAAGCTGTTTAATTAGCTGTATTTAATACACATGCAGCTTAGTATGGGACACAATTTGTGACAGCAAAAAGTCCCTGCAAACCTTGTTCTGCCGAGCAGTTATGGTGTGTGATGATGGAGACCTCAGACAGGAAGGTTCGAAGAACATGGTAAGAGAGAATTTACTCGAGTAAAATTTAACACGTAACAGCTGGATGATGTGTTTGGTACCCCTGCAGAGTGTGTCTGTATATAGAGATATTACCTGTTACAGGCTTTTTATACAGATGGATGGCTTTATCCTTAAGGAGTATTGAAAAATGGCTAGTTGGCATTCATGCTACACTGGAATCGCAGCCTGAATCTTCAGCCCGATGGTAGGATATTTCTACGTTAAAACTACCCATCTTTGCAAGGTTGTGTGGAGTGTATGGGTAACACCCTATAGCATTGATCAGACTAGGATTATTTCCGTGGAAACTTTACCACTAGTATCTTGCACATCATTAATAGTTCGACAGAAACCAGAAAATAAAATGAGGGTATCTGCAAGAGAACGTACATGTTAGAGAATACTTAGCTTTGCCTAAAGATATGAAAATAACTCACGTTTATAGTTTTCTGCCCCAAGGTTGGGAAAAGTCAGACTTCCCCTGGAATGCCACTTGCAAACTTTTATTTGCATGATAAAATTTAATCATCTGTTGTCTCCAGTTACTTCAGACGGGTATATTAGGCAGGTACTTCATGCTTCGTGAGCCTTGACTGCTCGCCCTCATTTGTGCCAGTGAATGGAAAGACAAGACAATTATCTCTCTAATTTGATTCATAGAAACTGTGAGTGAAGTCTTGGATGTTGCAGATCCTTCTGCCCATGAGGAAAACTTAGACAGTGTCAAGGAAGGAGTAGCCTCAGCAGCTCAAGAGATTTCTGACGCACCCTCGAGGAGCCAGGACATTGATGCAGAGGAGTCGGGGCAGACTTCAGAAGGTGCAGGCGTACAGCTGGGTCTGAAATGATTTGTCTCTGGAAAGCACTAATGGCTGTTTGCACTGAGCGAGCCGAGAGAGCACGCGGAACGCAAGTGATGCAATGTGGCTGCTAGCGATGACTGTGTTTGGCACCGTAGCATTAGCAGAAAATTTAATTTTTAAATTGTATGCCATGCAGTAGAAATAGGTTTTGCTAAGCTGGACCGCGGTGGTGTTTTGAGCTTAGCACCCTGCTAAGTGGCTGGGTGTAAAGTTCATTAAGAACAAGAAATTCTCCCTTGTGCTGCATGTGATGTAACACACATTTTTAACGCCTGACTTAATTTGAAAGATGGAATTTTCTTAAACTACACTGCTGTAAAGAAAAGCACAGAGCATGTGATATTTATAAACCTTACAGCGTTTCAGTGGAGCTATAAATGATCCTATATTGCTATTGAACGATATAATTAAATGCAAAGAAAAATGTGTGTAAAAATCATCACTGTGGAGATTTTCAAAGGCATTTAGAAGTTTGGCCTCTAAACTCTTTTAGTTAGAATTAAAAAGCGAAAAGGAAAAATGTCTGCATACCTAATAAAACCTTGTAAATTGTGTCCCTTTAGTCCAAAGGATCCTTTGGACTAAAGGAAACAACTTACTCTACTATTTGTCATCAAATAAGTTGTTTCCAACGTTTCTCACTAGTGTTTTGTCTCCGTTTTCAGTTTCTGTGGAGGAGAAGACACCTGAAGAAGCTGCTAAGGAACCCTGAAGGTAGGCAGTGCAATTGCAGCATGCGGTTTCCCGCTCTTCACCTTTCTTTTTTTCTCGGTTAGCGGCAATTGCAGCACATGGCAAGTCTGCACGTGCGCTCTGATGGTGAGTTTGTATTTCTGCTGCCAACAAGAACACTGCAGAAAAGAACTGAACTGAAGTATTTCTTATTGTTTGGAAACCATTGCTTTAGGGGCTAGGGAGCAAAACTTTTCTATATCAATTGTCATGCTGGGTATTTATTTATGGCTTTATCTTAGTCCCATGCAAACTGGATAAAGACCCAAGAGCTGTAGCTTTCTTCTAGGCAAAAACGTGTTCTTTGGACATTGGTTTAAATTACATGGACTTCTGGATTATTGCCCTATACAAGTGAACTCTTCTCTTGTTATCCTCAGTGTAAACATGGTGAAGTTGTAACATTCTGGACTGGTTTTTTTTTTTTTAAAGATTTTTTTTTTTTTTAGTCTATCTGCACTTTTAGTTTGTGCTAATGAAAAATATTGAATATAATATTCTTACCATTTTGCTAGCATCTCATTCAGTTGGCTTTATTACTTTATAGAATAAAAAACTTTGTCCACAACATTATTTTGCTATTCCTGTGACTCCCCTTTCCAAAACAGGCTGTAGGATGGTGATAGAAACCTGAGGAAACAAAAAGTTTGGTTGAAATATGAACATGAATCTTTGTAGAAGAGGTATTAACTAGAATAGAAACAACTGAAAGTTAAGCAAAATTAAACCTCCCAGGTCAGGAATTCTCAAAATTATTTGCTGTTACAACTCATACGCTAATTCTTGGAGCAGCAATGCAGGAGGAGAAGGAAATGGGGCAAAGTAAGTTATTTTTCATTGTATCCTCAAAACGTATGTTCTAAATACACTTACACAACTTTATTGTTATGTTCTGAGTCCTTTGCAAATGCATGTTTGCTTATTTCATCATCCACTGCAATACAAAATAAAATAATTCCTCTTACCTTCTTGGCATAAAAGGTAAATATTGTTCTTAAACTGCACAGTCTCCTTCCATATTGTTTGAGCATTTGAAACTAGAAAAAAAAATTAAAGCAAAGCCAATCCCACAATTATAAAATAATTTACAAAATGCTACTGTAAGATAAGTTCCTCTACCAAATAGAATTTTTGTGTCATACTGGGAATCATGGTGTGAAGGGGAACAGATATTTAATGAATGCAGGTGAGATGTGTAGAGAAGATGCAAGTGTGCGCCTCTCAAAGCTGCTGGTTTTGCTCAAAGTGAAAGCTAAGGGCACCTGAGGATATTGCATGAGAAAAATAAGTTACCAAGAAATTGTCTCCACTCTGGGACACACAAATGCAGTGATACAGAGAAAGGAATAGAATTAGGATTTTTTTTTTTCCCCCGTAAACCTCTTGCAACCCTAAAAATTGTTGCATTGTTACTCCAGATTTTGATTTAAACAACAAATACTCAATATAGCCAATTCAATTAATGAAGGCAGAGACGGTAACTGGAAGGGGTGGGAGTGGGAGGGAAGGCAAGCTGTAGGGAGCACCTGTAATGGAACAAATTGAAAATAGGTGAAAAATAGATGAATCTGCTACCAGAATACAGATCCACTGAATTCTGCTTAAACTCCTTGGGGTCTTTTTGACAAAAAAATTACTTTTTATGAATATAGCTTCACAAGGTTACAAAATGGGTCTCTTACTTAAAACTCTCCAGTTTTATCTTGTTGGGGGAAAAAAGGTTTATAAAACATTTTATTACTTAGTGCTGGAGGATTGCTAGCTGACTTTTTCCAATTTACAAGTGAAAAGCCACAGCGCATTCCCAGTCAGGACAGAATTTTTTTTTTTTTTTTTTAGTGTATGATTTGATTGTAAGCACTTTAGGGTACGGACCTTTGCATTAAAACACATTATACTTTTGTTGTAGTTTAACCTGGCAGGCAGCTGAACACCATCCAGCCACTCACTCACTCCCCTTCTCCCTCAGTGGGATGGGGGAGAGAATCGGGGAAAAAAAGTAAAACCCATGGGTTGAGATATAAAGGCAGTTTAATAAGAGAAAAGAATAACAATAATAATGGTAAGAGAATATACAAAGCAAGTGATGCACAATGCAGTTGCTCACCACCTGCTGACTGATGCCCAGCCCGGCCCCGAGCAGCGATCGCTGCCCCCCTGGCCAACTCCCCCCGAGCATGATGTCATATGGTATCCCAGCCAAAACCAGGACAACTTTTTAAGAAATTCAAAGCAAAAAAAGAAAAAAAAAAAAATCAGACGAATGCTGACGTGAGAATCAAATCAGTATCCAGTTAACTTTTTTAAAAAAATACTAAGTATTTGGTGAAGGGATAAAAGTAGCAGTAATGGATGAAATCCTCAGGTAAAGCCTTGAATTGATGCTGAGAGCGTGCCTGAGTAAGAATATACTATTGCTCCCCTTTCTTTCCGGAGTACAGCAGTTCTACTGTGTGTGGCTGGTGGCCCCACATTCACACTGCTATGGAGCTACTTATATCAGTAATCTCAGCAAACACAATTGGTTTATCTCATGCTTAAAGTTAAGCAAGTAACTATTTGTAGAAGTAAGGCTTAGTGGAACACGTCCAGCATGCGGGGGAATTCATTTATACCTGAGCAGCGCGGCTGAAGAGGAGGGATTCCTTGAAATGTGGCGGTGGTAGCAGAGCAGGTTTTCACAAGCCATCAGATAAGCATAATTTACGCAGCAGTGGTGTTTATATGCTGTAATTAATGTTACATAGTACATACTATTTAATTAATAGTTAAAAACTTAACTGATAACCTGCAGTCAATTTACAGTGTGCTTTGAATGTTTGCAAAGAAAAAGACCTGATGAATCAAGCCTGTTGCTAAACATCATGTATTGTTGCTTCCTCTAAACCAGGTTCTTTTTTTTTTTTTCCCAGTAAGGAGCACCTTTGAAAAGTTTAATGGAAATATTTGTGGCAATCAACCAGCTGATTCCTGTGTGAAACCTCATACTCTTCCTTGGAGACATAAAAGGAATTTGTCATAACCACACACTGTTCATTAGGACCAGTATTTCATTGCTGCAACAGACAACCTAATACGATTTAAATTGGTTAGAGAGACGCTTCTGTGATTAACATCTCTGCTTTAGAAAGTAGCATCCAGTAATAACTGTCAAAGCACCACCCAGCATGTAATAAATGCACGTGCTAAGAGGAGCAGTAGGCTTAACTGAAACCATGTCAGGTGAGCTCGTTCCAGGTCTTTGTTGTCTTGTTATGTACAACGATTTCTTACTTTTGGTCCAAACTGTGGTGCATAATTATACCATTGTAGCATTCCATGCTAAAATGTAAGTAAAAGGTTTTAACTAAGTTAAAATGTTATTAAAATTACCCGTTAGAATTTTTTAAATTGGGTCACGGGGAAAATAACAACCTTGTTTGCTTTCAAGTCTGGATTTGCAATTGTAAGCATAGGACATTTGGCTGTGCAATGTCCCCCTGCCTAAACATTTTAGATGCTACCCTTCCTTGCACAGTAATACCCAGGAGTAAACATTTTTAAGGCTCCTTCTTTGAGGACAAAATCCATTTGCAAGTAGGTACTTCATAGCCTGAAAATCAAAATAACACAGGTCGAAGTTACCATCATTGATCAAAGTGGTGGCTCCTACCTTGGGGGTGCTGGGCCCCGTTTCTACCAAACCTTACTCAGCTTGCTGTAGTCTTTCTATGTTGGTCTGTCCCAGCAGTGCCATGCAGCGGTGGTGTAGCCCCTCAGAGGTTTGAGAGAATGCTCTTGTACAAATCACGAGCAATTTAGGCTATGGCAAATCTCCGAGCGCTCGCAGATGGCCAGCAAAATTCCTGTGGAAGGCTATGCCACGGGTGTTCAAAGGATTCTTAGGGACTAATAAAGAACAGAATAGCTAAATAAGCTTGTCATAATAGTATTATCTTAATAATGAAAGCATCTATAATGAATAATGGGTTTGCATGACACTGTTCTCCTAACCCTCCCCTGTGCTATGTGCATGTACATGAGTGTGCATCTACTACAAGATTTTTACCAGGATCAGGGCCCAATAAGGTATATTATACACAATTTGTATAGGAAGTGTGAATTATGAGGTGTATCTGACTGCTTTCTCTTCAAGCAGAGCTTTGGAAAAATGTCAAAAGGGAAATGACAGCGTTATGACATTCCTACCCATGGCATAAAGCAACACATGCTCCTTCCCCCATTGTAAAGCAAATTATAGTAACGTTCCAATAAAAATACAGCCCGCTGCCCCTGTACCTGCTTAGGAATAACTGGAGTAAAGTGGAGTTAAAATCAGGCTTCTGTGCCTCAAGAAGCCATACCACAGTCTTCTGCTTAAAGGATAAAGCCACTGTGATTAAAAGCAATTTTTTGTAGACAAAGCTACTGGAATAAAGGTCTTAGACTATTTTGTTGGATGAGAGTCTATCTTTATTTATCTGGTAAATTAAACACCCTATGATGGATGCATACTCGTAAATGTTCCGTTTTCTCATTTTCTTTCACTGGGAATTAGTGAAACTGTTTCTAATTTCTGCAGCTGGCAGTAGGGTTTCTGAAATTGTAGGCTTTGCTGAATGTCCCTTTATCTCTGGAACTGCTCTGGTACATGGCAAAATATATTAGTCCTTGGGAACAGATGCCTGAAGAATTGAAGCACAACCGATGGTGTGCTTTCCAAAGCTTTTAATCTTTCTGATTTCAAAAACTGTGAGAGTCCCAGGATAGCCTGTACATACGCTTCATGTCAGAGATAGTCTTTTTAAAAAAAATAAAAAAATAAAAGAATTACACTGTTCTTGAAAGCGAAAGGAACTAGGAATATATTATAAACTCTAGCTGTGACAACATGCAGCACTTGATTATCCTAGACTAACAACAGAGAGCCCTTTGCAATTCGCGGAGGGCTGCTCTTCGCAATAAATAGCCAATAATTGCACGCAGAATGCCTCGTTGCTGAATCAGAAATTCTTTGTCATACGGGTTTAGGCGGTCCCTAGCCATCATTGACCACTTCTACCAGTCACGCTAGTATGTGGAGTCTAATTACCACATAGCTGAATATTTTTCAGTCCTTCACCTCCAGAAAAGTGAATTTTTAAGTTGCTATGCAAAGGCTGTGATGAACCATAGAAAATGGTGAAAGAGCATTGGCTCATTAAGGAGAACAAGATCCCAGCAGAGCGCAGACATGACACAAGGCTGAAGGAGAGGGGAGAAAAGGTTTGCTCTTGACGATACACTTCCAAGCTCAGAGTAAAACTTGAGATTCCCGAATTTGTCCAAACTGGAAATTGCTGCTCTGCAGTCAGCAAGGATCTGTGAAACCAGCTGGCAAAGCATTTCACCTCCCTCTGGCACAGGTTCACGTGAAGGACGGCAGCCTGCTGCTGCTCCTCGCAGCAGTTCACTCAGCTGAAATGCTGGGGGCAGGTGATGTCCCTCTAACGGTTTCAGATTTACTCTTTGCTCGTGTTGATGCCAGTATAGAATTTAAATTTTATTTTCATTTGCTTCTTAAAACCAGAAGACAATTACTTAAAAAGATCATTCAAACTGCAAGTTGGTGCTCAAAATTGGAAAATCTGAGAGTGAAATACTTCAACCAAGATTTCTTGTGCCTGTGCATCAAGCTTTGGATATGTAATAAAATACTATTTTTTAATCCGTTTTTCTGGAGAAAAACCAACCCACAACACCCCAAAAAACCCAAATCAAGCCAAGAACTGAGGCTGTGCTTTTTTTCCCCACCTGTTGGTCTCTCTCCTTGCCTCTCCCTCATAAATTTTGAACCCGCTAGCCAACCCCAACTTCTGTTTTACCAGAGAGGTGGGAAGGACACAAAGTTCCTACCAGCTGACTGGTGATCAGGGAGATTGCTAGCTTATTTTGTTGAGTTTGCCAGCAGATGAGCAAATAAATGGATGTATATGATGCAGCTGAGTAGCACGTTGGTGGCCACAATCAGCTGCTGCAGATGCTGTTTCCTCTCTGCTGGTGGTGAGGGGGTGAAAGACTGAGCCAGCAGCACCGCAGGAGGAGAGCTCAGAGGGCACAGGCGTGTGTGGGGTGGGGGGAGACATGCAGAGACAGAAGGCATTTTATGTGGAAGGACCTAGGAGCTAACGTCACTTGGTCTGCTGCCCATGGATTAGCTCATTTCCACAGAGTGCTGCCCCCCTTGCCACACAGACAGCTTTGCTCTTAGGAAGGGTCTGTCTTGGTTGTACGCTTTGCTCCTGCCCCGCTCACCTGCTGCAGAAGGTGGAAGGCATGTGGGATGGGGAACATAAAGTCCATCCCAGAGCAACAGGCATCAAATGTCATCGTGGGAAACCAGGTTCTCCTGCATTCTCTCTTTACTCCTTTGTCTGGGATACGTGGGAGATGTTGTCTCCTCCAACTTTATTGGGATGGGAAGAAGGGCTAAAATCAGAGGTTTCTGTGCTGGAGTTGTTCCTGTCATCTGCTTGAACTACAGGTAATTGAACAGGTTGTTGAAATGGCCTAGTGGTTTAGCTATCTGCAAACATTCCCTGCATCCTCTTGACATGGGGCCAAGCTCAAGTGATGGCTTCAGCAAGCTCCTAAGGGCTGTTGGCAGTTGATGCTCAACAACCCCTGCCTAACAAACAAATGGGAGGCCTCTGTGGCAGGGAAGACTCTTTTTCACATGGTCTGTTAATTAACTGTATCACCTTCATGTGCAGATTCAGTGTCTCTTAATTAGCTAAAAGTCTCACTTGTTTAGAGATAGTTTTCCTTATTGTAAACCTTCATGACTTAATGATCTTTCAGAAGATACACGCGTGAGCTCTGCTTGTGCCCTAGGAACAGTGTTAGGCATTGCTATAGTGTCCGTGCTTCACCTCGGGAAGTTCGGCCGCCTGTACTTTGTCCTCTCAGCTTGGTGTTGACTGTGGTGTGCAAACCAATTAAATTAAAGGGGAAAACATAGAGAATAAGTGGAGGAGGAGAGAGAGTAAGATCCATCCATAGTTCTGCTTTCCCTTTCCCTCTCTGTAGTTAAATGAAAATACTGAGGTCTGTGGAGATTCATTGGCCACCTTCCCATAATGTGATATATATTTTTTTTTTCTTCCAGACTTCTTTCTTCCTGCATAAGGCTATTTTCTTTCTCAGTAGTTACTGGGAAATGTTATTCTCAACAGGGCTAATTGAGAATAATTAACCATTGGGCAACATGCACTCACATTATCAAGCAGAAGAGGGCACTAAATCAAAAGCAGTATGATTACTAAAACCTAGAACAGAGAAAGAATCCCTCATCCCCAAAACCTGGAGCTGAACAATACAGGAAGAAATGAATAATGTATGCTTTCTCTTTTTTCTTTTTTTTTTTTTTTTTTTTCCACTGGAGAAAATTGGCTTAATTTTCTTGAAGTTTAATTGTGGTTTGGAGAAAATCCAAATCATACAGATCCTTTTCATTCCACTGTTGTAGCAAGTGACTAATTTCCAATGCAAAGTGTTTGGTGCCGAGGCTGTTACAATACAAGAGGAGCCAAACCTGGAGTAACTGTTCAAGGCTTGACAGTTCTTGCCGATGGGAACACAATGAGGCTGGATGTGAATGTCTTTGTTTCCATTTGAATGATTAATGAAGTTCTATAAAATCAAAATCACTGCAGTCTTGCCCCTTTTCACTTATTACAACTATCAGCAGCTGAAGGCGGTTACACAGAGTATTCAGTCCAGGTTATAAACAAAGAGGGAAGGACTTCGAAGTGTTTGAAGTTGTTACTTCATGAGAAAAACCTTAATGGCTTGATTTCCATGCCCTGCCCGTTTGCTCTCAGCGTGCCTTTTCTCAGAACCTTGTCTTCTATACCAGTTCCGAGAGACCCTTGCTCGGGCACCGTCCACATGAAGACATTTACTAATTGCAGAGCTTGGATGTTCCTAAATCAAAGGCAGTTTCCAGTGCTGAAATAAGATGCTATGAAAGATAAATTTGTCTCTGAGGACAACTGTTTTTTTCATTTTTCTTTAAAGCCAAACAGTTGAAAGCAAACTCGATGGTATCCATAAGAAATTTCTTCTCACAGAACGCCACGGTTTCCAAAGGATTCTCCTGTATCAGGAGGGTCCCGTGTGAGCATTCTGTTTTCTGCTACGTCTAAATTAAGAAAATCAACATGCCACGTACATCCCATGTATTTTTTTGAGTGAAAATGAAGTCCTCTCTCATGCTTTTGCTAACTTAGATTCTTTTTTCTAAAACATTGCAACTGCTGTATTTTAAATTAATATATCTGACATACAGCAACAAACTGCTACAGACTTCCCTCCTTTATATCCGTGCAATTCCTTCTTTCCTTCTTTCTTAAACGCAAACCAAATTTATTCAAGGGTAAAGTCCTGCCCCTGACAGGCTTGTTTCAGCATTGCATTGCTCCCATGCTCTAATCACGTAACTCCCTTGTAATTAGCAGCGTTACAACCCCTGCAATGCTGAGGATCAGAAGCTTCTTGTGCTTACCTACTCTACAAGCAAAGCAGCATTGTAGCTTTCAGGAAAGGAAGGTGTGTGTTTGGTTTTTGATTTGAGGTTTTATTTTATTTTCTTCTAACTTGCATGCCATTAAGGGGAAATGATAAAGGAGGTAGGATGAATTCAGAAAAGAGTAGGATTAGACGTACAATTTAAAGGACTTTCCTGTAAAATATAAGCTACAGCATGAATAAAATCAAGGGGTAGATAGGAAGTTTAAGTAAGTTTGCGTTAAGCTGACAACTAGCCATGGGTCTTCATAGCACAGAAACCTTGCGTTTGGGGCAACAAGAAGTCTGAAATTTTGCCTTACAAAGCTGTTGGATCTGGAATTCTTTACAGGTGGAACCTTTATTTATCTGGTATTTCTGCTTGGCAACAGGAATCATCAGATCTACAGACCTCAAATTAGGTTCCATATCCCTGCA
>NW_009258629.1:0-7553 GCF_000687185.1 Egretta garzetta
GGAAGGGAGGAAGGGAGGAAGGAAGGAAGGAAACATACATGCTGGAAAATCAGAGAGACTAGCAAAGCCAAGTTAGGTCCACAAAGGTCCCACCACTGTATAAAATGAAGCTCTAAGCCTTGGATATAGATTTGTTCTGTTTGATCGTAAATATGTAGTGAAAAGCAACACAGGTCTGAAGGCTCTACACAGCAATGAAATAATAGTTTCAGCTTGTTCACTCCAAAAATACCTCTAAATAGGACAGCCAAGCAAGGTCTTTGTTTAGAACCATCCCACTTACTTGTCCAAGCTGGAGTTTGACCCCTGAGGAAGTCCAGCCATGCTGCTTGTAACACACTCTTACTTCAACTGATATTTCAGTGACTTGTTTTCTCCCTGCAGTTCAGACAGTATTTTTTTTAGCCTTGACAGAATGGCTAGACTAGGTAATCCACGCAAACAGCTGCTGCATGCAATGTGATCTTTTCCCCAAACCTTTTTAACAAAGACTTCTGAACTGTTCCTTAGTTTTGGATATGTTGGAAATATCCAGAAGCTAAAATCTCTCAATATGAATGTAATTGACATATCAACTGTCTGACCATACTGCTTTTAGCTTGAGAAGTGTCCCAAGAAGATTAGCAAGAGCTACATGTTCACAAAACCACTCCCTAATCAGAAAGCATTCATCAGGAAAATACCTCTGCTTCAAACTACTTTCACAGAGGATTTGCTTCTTGAATATCAGTGTTCTTGTCTGTAGTGAGAAGAAAGATGCTACTGATTTTTTGTAGTGTGAGCTTTGCAAACTTTCAAACTTCATCAAAGATAACGTAAGTGGGATTTTTCATTGTGATGAATTTTATAACTTGGAATTATTTTGTGCTTTGTTGATCATAGGAATTTCTAATGAAATGCCTGTATGAGCCCAAGTAATATTAAAGTAAGTGTTGCAAATATTGAAGATATAAAATAACATTAATGGATCCAGGGAGATTTGGAAAATGAACAGGAGAAAAGAAATAAAGGCCTTTAAAGAGGCCTATGAATACAAGGGAAAATGCATTCAGAGGAAGGGAGGAATTTGGAAAACAGTAATTTTAAAGAAGTCAAGAGGTGAGAGTGGACAGAAAGTTAGACATGCATTTGGAACAGGTTATAGTATCCAAAAGGGTAATGCAGCTGTGAATTGCATAAGTAAGGGTAACATCCTCGGTGGGCAGTGTGACAAAAGTCCTTTTCTGAACATTGCAGGTATTATTCCATTCACAACACTCTGCTACATTTTAGGAACTTATGTTCTGGAAAAAAATTGGTGTATTGGAGAGCAATGAGGGAACAATAAAAAAGAGTAGAGGTGTGGAGAATTGATTTTAATAGGTAAGATTAAGTACTGAATCTGTCAAATTTCGTTAACTGGGAAAAAAAAGGCCACATGGATAAATATTTAAAAGGTGTCTAATAGGAAAGGAATTATTTTAGGACAAGCAAAATGCTAAGAAAAGGAAAGGAGGATGAATGTGAGAATGAGGTGTATCAGACTGTGAAATTGTCCCCTGTGGGATGAGAGAAAATCCATTCTCCTAGCGAGAATGACTTTAAACGGGATTGGATATTATCTCAGTGACCAAAGGGGCAGCTGGGAATATCAACTATTTTAGAGATTTTGTAGGCAAGGATCCAAATAAAATAATTTTATGAAGGCCTTATTTTTTGCTGAGCCACACACCCTTTCTTTTTCACAATAAGATCTGTCAGCTAGTGGAGTCTCTCTCAGTGCTCTGCTATGGCTGACCACACTGTAAGTTAATTAGGAAGGAGGTGTACAGCTGAACACTTTGCCCCCTAAATCTCTGGCTGCCCAACATCCCTAAATAAAAGTAATGAGGATGGGCGTTGCATGGCAATAGCATTTCTTTGCACTATGTCTTTCCACATCCTGTGCTCTCCCAGGCAGTCTGTCTGCTGCAAGTACAACCCCCCAAGGAAACTGGAGAGTCAGAACCACCTAGGTAATGCCAGTAAACTAAACCTTTAGGCATTCCTTTGCTTTGATCCAGAGAAATGCATGTGCTGTGCTGTTTGTACCCTCAGAACAAATGGCAGACTTGGGAACTAGCAAGGATATTTAGAGATGGTATTTAAATAACATTACTTGGGAAATTCCCACTGCTTAAGAAAAGACTAACTAAAACAAGAGTTTTCTTTCCCAGAAGGCTGAGACAGGTATAATGAGGATTAGCAGGCATAATTGATATCATTTCTGTATCCTAGAGGATCGTATGAGTCATCTTCCTAGTCACGTCCTCCCTGTTGTTAGTACTGATCAGAGTGAAAACGTTGCTGTGAAGTGTAAAGAGGCAACATAAACATACTGTGCGACACAAGCAACTGATTGCAAACAAATAACTTCATTAAGCCACGTCCATAGTAACTCCTCACTTTTATATAGCACTTTTCATCTGCAGACCTCAAAGTGCTGTACAGATGGAAAAACTCAGGAGGTGAAGTGGCTTGTTTGAGGTCATTCAGGTAGACAATGGCAGCTCTGGGAATAAACCATGCCGCAGTGCCTCACTTTGCATTATAAATGCCCCTCCTGTGCAGTCCTGGAAAGGATCACGGCAGTGAGCCTTTGGAGAGGGAGAGTGTGTAGCTGGAGCTGAAATAAGCCTGAGTCTGATCATAAGACCACTGTGAATTAGAAAGGCCAAATTCCACCCTAATGTGCAATCTCTCTTAAAATCAACTGGAGCTTTATATTTAAGCATTTCCAAGGTTTTCCTTCCCATGGTGTCTGAGTACCAGCAAAATTACATCACACTAAAACAATCTCTGAGGATGTTTCCTTACTACTTTTTCCTATTAGCCCCAAGAGCCACTAAAGATTGTTTTATTTTTATCACTTTTTTTTTTTTTAATTGCACATAAACACTAGGCCTAATTCACTAATCAGGGTGGAAAATGGAGGAAAGGATAATTTACTGCCTTAGGCTACAGTAGTGCAGTGATGCCTCAGGCCTAGTAAGTACAAAAACCAGCAAGAAAAGAGTTCAGTCTTGACTATGTATATAATAAAGTGTGGACAAATAATTTTGCAGGCTTCAATCATCCTGAGTTCATGATAAGAGAAGCTAGGCAGACAATATCCACAAGCACTTCACATGATTAAAAAAAATAAAGGATACAATATGAGAGGAATCAAAACACAATATATCATAAATTCCAAAATTATAAATCCCATTATGCCTGAAATTTGGAAGGTAGAGTACATCCTACAGATTCCTGGAAAGGAAAAAAAGGCACTGGTCCTGAAGCCACAAGTCTAGAGTTCCTTGCTGGCTCAGCTGCAGGCTCTGTCTGTAATCTTGGGCATATTGCTTTACTTCTGTTTCCTCTCCCACATTGTGGGTGTGCCTACATTGCAGTCAAAGTGAGATATTAAAGCTTGTCAGCCCAACTGAACTGGCTTTAACTGAGTTAGCTTATGTACTGTTAGCAATGCAGCCGTAGCGTGGAGTTGGGTATGGACTAAATTCTTAAGGGTGGGTAATGAACTTTGGAAGAATAGAATCTGAACACTATCAGAGGAATCCCTTTCATCAAGATTTCACATTATTCTTTACTTTCTGGAAGGCTACTTTAAAAACAAACAAACAAACAAACATATTTTCTGATTAACAGTAGGAGCTGAGCCAAAACAAAAGAAAAAAAAAAGAAAGAAAGAAAAGATGATGGCTGAAGTTTTCAGTCATTTAAGGGATTTAGCCACATGCTTCACATTAATGTGAGAGCGCTGCTCTGGGATACAGATCTTAAGAATGGGAGATTTGTTCCTGAACTCTATCCAAATCGTATTGTAACTAGGGTATGAAATGAGATGAGTTAGTCTTCCACAGAGGTAAGACCAGCTGAGAAAAAGTGTGTTTCAAAACTGTGAAGACATTTTAAAGGAAAGTTGCTTATTGTTTTGTCAAGGTCTGGCCAGCTGGTAAATATAATTGTGTTAGGCTGTAATTATATGTATTTTAAGAAAACACTCAGGTATTGTTGAGGAAAAGAATTATCTGGTTCTTTTTTTTTAATGAAAACATAGCAGCAATATAACTTAGAGCTGTAGATCAGTGTCAAAAGCAATAACACAATCTGGTATGGCACTTCCCCCCCACCCAGCTAAATGGCTCTTATGTACTCTTAAAAACAGCATGATAGTTAAAATACAAATAATGGGTATTAGATGGAAGTTATAGTTGCAAAGTACAAACACATGTAAGAGTTGCTTTAGAAAGTATAGTGAGAGACAGGGTAAGAGGAAAAACTTTATTAATGTCAGAAAGATACAGTGAAATATTTAGTGCACACATGTTTGGGATAAGAGTCGGGATGAGGAGCCAGATGCTCAGCTGATGAATGTTGATGCAGCTCTGTTTAAATCAGTGGGGCTACTCTGATTTACATCATCTACAGATTTTGCAGCTGGTTTCGATATGCATACAAACTTTGAAAGTTATCCGGACTTACCTGCCCTCTACTCTTTGGAAACAAGGCTGGAAGTCTGGTGGGATAAGGATTCTCAAGGAGATCTCTTGCGTTTCTGTGGGCTAGAAACATGGTGAAGACAAGTATTATTGTGGTTAGGACAGTATTTCTACATTTTCCTAGCCCCGCGGGAAATCAAAATGCACACTAAAAGTGAATAATTAACCTAACTTCGTAAGCCTTCAAGAAGCATTCATTCTTGTATGATTCAAGCTGTATTTTATATGAATCAGTGTTTCCCTCCCTACTTAAATGTAGACACGTTATTTCTGTGGTCTGGAAGCTGAGATCAGATTTCACCCATAATGATTTTAGCTGCCACACAGCTCATCAAAATTGCAATTATAAATACCAGTGTTTTTCTTTTTCTGGAATGTAGACTGCATCATACAAGATCCTGCCAAAAGAGGCAAAATTAGCACCGTGATGGATATACTTGTGCAACCTCCAGGGAAGGACAATTAAGGAATGAGGAGAGGGAGTTGTCACTGCCCAAATGACCAAAAGTCTAAATCATCTTTATATCCATCCCCTGCCTTTGATTCTGCAAAGCCTTTGCTCAGAGAAACCATGCATCAACCTTAGAGAAGTGCTACCAGTTTGCACATAGCAAGTTTTGAGTTGATTAACAATTGCTCAGTAATGTTCATTGGTGTAATGAGCACAGTAACAAAAATGCCAGATTTTGCTTCTCCCTTTTTCTTTCTTCCTTAAACGGCGTGTTACTAGTGCGTCCCTACAGACCTTCTGCCCCAAATGGATCAGGCTAGAGTTAGGACAGCTGTCCAAATTCACTTGGAGGCTGGCTGTCAACGAGGAGCAGTTGTAATGTTTCTCTCCTGTTTACATTCTACCTGTGCTGGCTTGTATTAGAATTAAATCTCCATTGAATCTAGGACAGGTGTAGCAAACATACTGTAAATAATACCAGACTCCTTAGCACTCTCACTACAGATGGAGGAGAGATAGGGGAAGCACAAGCGGATCAGACAGACGTACCTGGAAGTGCAGTGCTATTGATCCTGCCTCCAGCTTAGGGCTGGTCCAGGGACAGCTCAGTTCCTCATTCCATTCCATGTGGAAATCAAATATACATTTCCCATCTGTTCTTTTTGAAGCAGTAGCTTTACTTTGACAGTGCTTTGAACCGTCTCCCAATCTGCATGAAAAATTCCACAGTGTGCTCTGTTCAATCATGCTCAGAGATTTTTGGGAAATAGCTCTGATTAGTTCCAATATCATCAGGAATGGTAGGGCTATGCTTTTACATGTAGAATATATAACTTTTCTAGATGCACAGACTTTTATAAAATGACCAACTACAACATTGGTAGGGAAGTCAAGAGAACGGGGAGGAATGTTTGTAAAGATTTTAACCTCTAGAAAAATAAAAATGGCTGTGAGTCCTCAACTCAGCTGCTCAGTTTCCAGCCCAGATGGGAGACAGACTTACAGGACACCATTCCGGAAAGTTTTAGCACTAGCTGAAAGGCCGTGAGGACTTTGCTGTTCTCACACTGTAGCTAATGGAGATTAGAGGCATGGGACACAGTTTGTTGCATTTTAGGAAGAACAAGTCTGAACTAAAATTTGTCTGAAGACTTCAGTTTCTCACTCAAAGTATTTGTGTAATGTCTGGCTAGCCAAGTAGTTTCAGATGTTAATTGAATTCAGCAGCTCTATTGATGCAATCAGGAGGTAAAATAGTACAGATGCAAGGGTTCAAATATGTTGTATAATCTCAGTAAACCAGAGGACTGAAGTTACTGAATATGAAATTTAGTTATGTTTATCAATACGATTTTACTCCTTGCTTCTTCATGATGCCTGTACCAGCCAGACTGTGGAAATCCAACCAGCAGTTCCATTATCTGGATTTTGTCTACACTGCAGAGGGTTTTGTTTAGTTTTTGTTTTAAATAATTGGATGCTATTAAGTTGGTTGTAGAAAAAATGGTCATTTTTCTATTAAACGTCACTGAACATTTTTTCCCTCCAAATCAAAGTAATTATAGGAAAATGTGAATATTTTTTTGCGCGTGCCTGCTTTTCTTTTGTAAGCAATTGTTTAAAACAGAAGTTCTGTGTGGTAATTCTATAAGGCGTTTGATATGCTGCTACATAAACTTGTGATTGAGAAAACAAGTAAGTGTGGCCTGCACAGATTAAAATGGGTTGACTGATAAGCGCTAACCTACAACTGGAATCACAGAGCCACTGTTCCTTCTGAAGTCACTCTACAGTCTATTCTTTGTTCCTCTCACTAGGCATCTTCTGTCATTAACCTGAAGAAAAACATAAAAATCCTACTGTTAAAATTTATAGCCCATGCAAATACTGGTGCAGTGATAAATGACAAAAAGAAAGAAGTCTTTCATGCAAATGAATTCTGAATTATTTGGTGCTGCATGGGCTAGGAAACTGTATGTCTGCAGCCAAATACAAAATCACACATGTATGAAAAAAGAACATAGGCCATATTTAAAGGAGATGGAGACTCCAGTTTGGTAAGCAACAACTTTAAAAAGATACTATGTGATCTTGGAAGAAAATCAGCTGTTGGGATAGACAACAGCATCCAAGTTATGTGCCTGGGCAAGCTGCATACCTTTTGTGAATGACAGAAAAGAAGTACTACTACAGCAGCCGTACCTGCCAAACAGCAGGGGCGAGTGTGCGTGTGCACAGCAAGTAGGCTGAGACAAGCAGACATGAGAATTTGGAGATTTGGGGGAGCACTAGGCAGCTGTGGAGCAGCAGAGTGGGGAGGTACTTGCACCCAGTGGCATTAAGCTTCTGCTCCCCGTGTGGTCCCTGGCTAAGCTCCGGTCTTGTGTGCCCTGTACCAAATGTCTGTGTGGCGTCAGGGCCACCGGGAGAGGGGGCACTGGGGAACATGCTGCCCTCCTGCCAGTGCAACTTCCCCAGCCTGCAATTAGCTCTGAAGTTGCTCCAGAGAAAGCACTGAAGGGCCACAAACTGAAGTTATTCCCCAAGGCTGCAAACACCCAACAAACCATGGGCTGAGCATT
>NW_009258629.1:7701-47500 GCF_000687185.1 Egretta garzetta
TCCTGCAATACCAAAAGTGGTAATTTAACCCTTGCACGTATTACTAAAGGAATCTCCAGCAGGAAGTTATTTTATTTCTTCTGAAATGAGTGTGCCTGGGTTTTGGACTATGAAGTAGGACTCGTATCACCAAACCTAGGTCATCCACATAGAAGTATTCACCTTGGATTTCTGTTTCCTTACAGTAATGCGTGAGAAACAGGCACTTTTATAGTGTGATTCATTTAGGGCAGACTTCTGAAATCTATCAATCAGACACATTCCACCCTGAAAGTGACTGTTTCTCTTCAGTGACATATAGGGACTCTTGAATCCACATTTGATCAGTTTGCTCCCACCCACGGTGTCTTTTCCAGTGCACACGATTCTGAAAAAAAAAAAAAAAAGGTGAATATTTCACAGAAGATTGCAGAAAGAACCATGAGAATGAATAGCTAATCATGAAATTTACCTTATATTGAGGGAGTGTAGGAGCCCACACTGTTCTGCTTAACCAAAAGAAAATTCAGAGTTAATCTGATCATATTGTGTAAATCTGTAACATACCACCAATAATTAGCTCTTCAGTTTAATGGACACCAACATAAGAGGCTGCATTAGAAGACAGGATAAACTCAGAATAGAAATAACACACTCTTAACAGTGAAGCTAATTAACCTGGCAACAGTTTAGCAAAATTAATCAAATATTAACATCACATCTTTCTGCATCACATAAAACAAGGAAGACAACAGGAAAAGACACAAATTAAATAAGAGCTAAGTGCTGGGCAGGGAAAAATGATTGTATTATATATCATCACCTGGGAAATTTTAAGTCAAATTTCAATAGGCTCAGCTCACAGTTTTTGGAAGTTTACCTACTGGACTTATTTTCTAATACCAAAAGAGCAATTTTACTGTTCTGGAAAGAAAAGCCTTGTCTAGAGGTGTGAGCCCAAGTCAATGAGCCAGAAACACTTTGTGACTAATCCAGTTTTGTCTCTAACTCCTTCTGTTGCCTTGGGCAAGTCACTTAAACCCTAAGCTAAGAACATTAAAAATTTAAGAGCTATATTCATGCAAAGTATTTCTATTTTCAAAAACCTAATCTGTCAAAAGCCATCAGTACAAGCAGTAAAGAGAAGTTCAGCCTTGCAAGACCCATAAGGAATTTTGGGAAGTCACAAGCAACGGCAAAGCCAGAGTATGTGGATTGGAAAAGGAGGTTTTGAATCAATCTAAACAGGTTGGGACTTATACTTTTATCTCATTAAGTTTTACTCACCTGATACAAGATCAGATATTTGCTCAGCAGAGTACCTAGTGAAGTTTTGTGTAATGAGGGGAAAAATCCTACAGCATGTGGTTGTCATTCCAGCTGGATGAAACATAAAAATTATAAACCTGCCATGGGTATACCAAAAAACTGTAACGAAGACTGACTCTTGAAAGCCTTAATATCCTCCCACCAGGAAGGAATTAGAAAGAGTTGAGCTAGATTAAACATAATAATCTAAATTCTGCTCCTGATTATGTGCATGTAAATCTGAAATAACATAACTTAAAGACTTACTTGGGACTTAAATTGGTGTCTCTGTGAGCCTGATTTTTGGCCAGCTTTTATTTCAGCTGGGAGGAAGAAAACATGTTTATAAAATCTCAGCAGCCTACAGTTTATCTGCCTTTAAAAAGACACACACTATGTGCAAGCCAGTAACAGACTTCCAGCCGTACCGAGATGCTGAATTGTACTGAATAACATATATTGACAACAGCATATAATCTGGTAGCTGGGGAGCAGCTACCAGAGACGTGTTCTCCTGCCTCTGTATCAGTGCCAATTCAAAGGTGCGTGGGCAAGCTGATAATACATATAGATTGTGCGGAGCTTTATGAAAGGACCTATTTCTCTCAGAAAACAGCTAGCAGAAGCAGCTAGGTTAGCGACATGGAACTAGGAGGGTGCACTGTTTTCATGGCCTGCTTCAAGCATCTTGTCTGATCATGGGCAAATCACCGAGATTCATTTTCATCTCATCCAACTCATGGCACTTAATAGAGTCTTCCCTGGAGTCCACCTGCCCTACAGCCCTCAGAGGGGTAGAGAGACAGGCTGTCCTGGATGATGATAAAACACAGGTACATCTCAAGCACCTTCTGGCAATGCCTGACTTTCCCTCCTGAGACCAGGGCATCCTCACAAGGGCTGACTTTCTGACTTAGGTGCTATAAATGGCACAAAAGCAGGGTAAATCCTCCCTGAGTTGCTGGCTGATTTGATTGCTCAGCTGTGCAATGGAAATAATAGGATCTGACAAGGGAAATGTGAAGATACAACAGAGACTGTGAGGAGCTCAAATGTTATGATAATAGATGTTGTACATGACCTTAAAGTAGATAAATATGAAACGAATTATTCACATATCTTTCATTAGTCCATCACAGAACCATTCTGATTCCAACACAGCTGCAATGACCCACAGTTTTTTTCAGCTGTTCCCTCTCCTTTTTCTTTCTTTTTATCTTTTGTTTGCATTTAATGTGTTTTCAGGGATAACTTTTTGCTAAAGATGTATTATTCAAGAGTAATAAATAAAAACTGTAATAACCTTTTCTTTCCAATGAACCCCAGGAAATGTTCAGGTTTCCCTCTCCCCATTTTAAAATCTCCACCCTAGGACTATATAGCGCACATGTGAAGAACGTCTGGATAATGAGTAATTCTGAGTCATGAATAATGCTTCCAGATTTGCAATATTTAGCAGCTGGGAGTAGGATTCCCTGTTTGTACTGTGTCCAGTCCTTTCCTTCAGCTTTTCCCACTCAGAGGCCCTGATTCTGTAGACATATTTAGCCAGCAGGTCCTTTCATCTATGTGAAGCTTTACTGATATCAGAGGATCCCCCCTGAGGAAGCCAGGCAACCTGTGCATCACTGCAGGACAAGAAGCTTTTGCCACCTTCTTCAATATTTCAGCTGCTAAACCACAAACAGATGCCTAAGTGCCTAATTTCTACTGAAACCAATGAGGGAGAAGGGCTTAGGCAATAGATAGGTGCCCAAATGGTGTTAAAATGGTGTTATTTCCCTGAGATGTGGCCCCTGTACCTTTACATGCCCCACTGAGGCTGCCTCTGTCTTGTACGTGCCGTGGGGTGCCGGCTGCTATCAAGCCATTCATGCTGCCCTACACAGCGGTCCAGACAGCCATGGGGATGGATGGCTCTGCAGCTTGGCAGCAGCATTTCCATCGACGCACTCACTCAGGCTTCTGCAGATTTTGGATGATGAATATAAATCATTGCTGCTTTTTATTAAATAAATTGGCAATATCAGCGCAACTTACATATGACCATACTACAAAACCATCCGTAACATTTGCAGATATGGCAAGAATACACCCTTTTCAGTCATGTCATTATGATTCACATAGCCAGTTGTGTTCTTGTTGGCAGTTTCAGCAGACAGACCACACCACAGACTCATGGAGGGCATAGGGTGAATGAAGTAACCCGTAAATCCAGCTTCTTCAAGTCAATGCTCACACATACTGTTGAGGAAAGTAAAGAAAGATTTGCAGTGCTACAGTTTGTAAGTGTGTGAATGCACAGAAAATGCATTTTCCATCAAGTGTCCAGAGCAGCAGCCGTAAACCCTTTAATAGTCAGTCAGCTAAAGACTGGTGCAGGATGCTCTTGCCTGCCACCTCAACTCCCATGCCTGAAATGCAATGTGGGCAACAAAGCAGGGACCTGATGTCCTTGGTCTCCCCATGCAATGCGCCTAATTCCAACAGGAAAGAAACTACAAAAATCCATGTAAAAAAACTAAAGGAAAACTGCAGCCAAGCAAGGACTGTTCCTCTGGTCTCCATTTCAGTCAGCAGTAGGGAAAAGGCATACACTAATTTTAATATTATAATTGTATTCCCTTGTTGAAGTAAAATACTTGATGGTTCCTAAGTAGTGCAAATCTGAGTAAAATAATACAGTAAGCAGACACAAAAATAATACAGTAAGCAGATACACTTTGTGTGCATTTCAGTTGTTACTTAACTGTTTCCTTCAGACAGAGACCTATAGGGTCAATGCAAGGCCAAGTCATAGCTGAGTCAGTCCATTCATGTGACACAGCAGCCAGTCTACCAGCTAAAGAAAGTGCCCAGGGAAAAGGGGCTTGGCCTTCATTCCTTACTCACTGGCTACCAGCATTTAAAATATGCAATACCTATCTACGTCACTGAGAGCTGCATCGCTCAGGGTGGGCAGACAGGAATATTTTGACCTAATTAAGAATTTTGCTGATCCAAATCTGGAGGTTGGATGATCACACCTGGGTGTTCTCCACCAGGGAGTTCATGTTCCAGGGCGGATCAAAGGCAGCAGGCAGTATAACGTGACACAACACATTGCATGCCATACAGCACAGGGAAGGGCTCCTGCCATCAGACAGCTGGTGGTGGTGTGTCCATCGCTCAGTCACGACCCTTACCTCCAAGAGAGGGGTTGGGAAAGCTATGCCGCTTGAATCACTTGCACTGTAGCTTTTAAGCTCGTCAGCTCATAAAATGGCACTGCTGAAGTCAGTTGAGGGATTTCCACCTCTGTTTTCTTCATTAAGAAAATAAAGCAATAACTAAATAAATAAAATGGAAAATTATCATAAACCAATACTTTTTTTTTTTAATTGCCATTAAAAGTTTACCATTTGTGATTCAGAGATAATGATGTAATGTGTCGCACCAGAAATACCACAAAAGTAGTGTTTGGTCCCAGATCTATTAATGTTGTTAGCACTAGACAGGATTGAGTGATAAGTGCCTGGCTTAGGAATTGCCTGCATTTTAGTCACTCAGTTCCAGGAGGGGTGATCCTGTCCTTCTAAAATAACTGCCCACGTTCCCATAAAATCAGTGGAGAAAAGTTGGGGTCTCGAAGACATCTTGTAAGAGATTCAGTCCTAGTAGATCAGCTGTCTGTGTCTCCACTGATTCTGCAGACACTGTAAGCAAGTGGTCTCATGGGAGCCGTTTCCAGACAGAAAAAGGGCCAATGGGAAGGTCCTGGGCCCCTGTCAACCTGAGAGGTTTGGTCACAGCTCCCATGGCTCAGGCAAGTCACTTACCCAACAGATTCAAGCATGCACTCCACATCTTTCAAAAAATGCAAAAGTAAATGGGCTAAAAGGACAAATGACTCTTCCCTCAGAGGGGAGAATAGGGATGTACGAAAATAAAATAGGAGAATCCAGATAGGAGTAAATATCAAAAGCCGTTGTCTGTTCTTAAGTTTGAATTAGAGCCTTGTAAGCCTGCTCTTCTTCTGGCTCCGTATGTGTGCATTTTCAATTTTGACAAATGAGCATTGGACCCAAATTACTGTGTTTTCAAATGGTTCACATCTTGTCAGTATCAGGAAAGCATGAGAACAACCTCCTAAGCAAGAGGTCGCTTTATGAAGATACTTTTTGACATCAACCACAAAGCAATGCCAACTTACCAGACTTCTTTGGTTACTTAGGAAAAACGTAGGCAGCTTCCCCACTGGAGCCTATACAGCAGTGGAGTTAGAGCAAGACATGGGCTCTTACATCCTTAGTGCACCTGTGAGCAGATGTGGACAACTGAAGTTAAGCACCCGAGAAACTTGCAGGTCAGTCAGGGAGAAGTTTATTAGATTAATGCACCTCGACAGTGATGGAGAAACAGATTGATTGTTCAATTATCTGCACCATAGGCAGATTTCCTCTATGTCCCAGTTTGAATGGGATTTTGAATGCTACCTTCTTGCTATTATTTACATATATGAAAATAACATTTAATTAATTTATATATTGCTATTAACTAATTGCATTTCCAACCACATCAGAGATGAAGATACCGTCTTGGTAAACACTGCACAAATAGCTTTACCTATCTTGGGGTAAAGTTTTTTTATTAATTTTAGGGTGAATTATTCTTGAATTCTTCTAGATTTTTGAATATTTTATTTACTTATCTTTCTACAGATAAGATCTTCAGCATGACCTCCTTTACCGGGACACATGGAAGTTTATAGTCTTTCATACTCTTTAGTCTCTCTTGAATAAAATGGTGGTTTTTTTCCTCCCCAATGGCATCTAATATATCTCTATATGTCCATATATCTCTAGAGTTCCATTAATTAGGTCTGTATTGTATGACTGGTTTCAGTGCTCAGGGCTGATTCTTTTGCCATTATTCATGTTGGTTGTCACCTTACTCCATGACCAACAGAGATACTTTAGCAGTGATGCACAACTAAACATGAGAAATATCAAAACTCCACCCTGTCGTGGTTTAACCCAGCTGGCAACTAAGCACCACGCAGCCGCTCGCTCACTCCCCCCTCCTCCCTCAGTGGGATGGGGGAGAGAATCATAGAAAAGAAAAAAAAAATAAGACCCGTGGGTTGAGATAGAGACAGTTTAATAAGAGAGAAGAATAACAATAGTGATAATAATAATGGTAAGAGAATATACAGAATATATAGAACAAGTGATGCACAGTGCAATTGCTCACCACCCACTGACCGATGCCCAGCCCGTCCCGAGCAGCAATCACTCCCCGAGCCGCAATCACACAGCCTGAGCTGCGACCACTCTGCGCGCGACCGACTGACCGACCGACCGACTAACCCCCCCCGAGCATGATGTTATATGGTATGGAATAGCCCTTTGGACAGTTTCGATTAGCTGTCCTAGCTGTGCTGTACTCCCAGCTTGTTATGCACCTGGACAAGCAGGAGAAGCTCAAAAAGTCCTTGAGTAGTCTGAGCACTACTTGGCAACAGCTGAAAACATCAGTGTGTTATCAACATTCTTCTGGTACTAAATCCAAAACACAGCACTATGCCAGCTACTATGAAGAAAATTAACTCTATCCCAGCCAAAACCAGGACACACCCTAAAATTTCCAAATTAACATGAAAACCAGACAGTTACCATGCAATGACCTGTGGACCATACAACAATACTAAGTAAGGATAGATGAGACTATGAATACTCAAAGACCTTGACACCTCTGATGTAACTTAGATAGAAACTGTTTAAAATCATCCCACCAAATCAAGTTGTGCAGTTGTGATTTTCTTGTTAAAACCACTGGATGTGTAAATTGTTCACAAAACCTCCAGACAACAAGAATATGCTTTTCTGAACTACAAACACAGAGCAGAGGAGCTCTCCCACAAAAATCACAAAGTCTTTTCAACCAGTGCCCCTGATAATTGTTCTTTTTACCTAGAAACTGTCTTAAGATGAGTTGGTTGTATGGATTCTAATTAAGAAATATTAATAAAATTCAACATTTATTTCGCACTAGGCTTTTGCTTTAACTCCAAACTTCTATAATACAAGTAGGTAAAAATATTTAGATCAACCCGTGGTGAAACTGAAAAACTGGCAGATTTATCACTGCTCTAACCACAAGCCTTGATGATAGAATAAGTAGCAGCTCATTTATGTCTCATCACTAAAGTGGCTCTCTAAATTATCTGCCATCATTTGATTGTGTTTTTCTTACATACTGTGATGACTGAACCATATTTTATCTAGGTAGGTGTAGTAAGTGGATAACCAAACAATAGTCGTACCATGGATGCCCAGTGATACCAGGATTTCTGATCATTTAGTTGTTCTGTCTCTTAATTTTAGATAAACTCTTTATTGGTGCCCAGAACACAAAAGGTGAGGAAACAGAGTCAGGAAACAGCCTTAGCAGCAACAAAAAGGGTAGCACAACTGAACTGCTGTCCCATGCCTTACATTGTCTTATGCTTCACGGAACTAGACCGGGGTATGTTGCTTGGAGTTTACTAAGGTAACACAGAAATATTTTCCGTGCTGTTCTTTTAACTCTTTTTCAGAAAGAAGAAACAGGATAAAACCTGGATGAAGGGGGAACAAATAAAAGAAAAGGCTCTTATTGTTACAGATTTCTTAAATCACTTTATTTATTTTTGTTTTCTTTGTATAGGGAGGCTGGCTAGGTATTTTAAAGAGCAGTGTTAATTCCTTTAAATCCCTGAGATCTTCAGAAACTTTCTGTGTTTTAAGACTCCGAGATGCATCTCCTGTATGGGAGGAATTAGGGTGATGTTATAATAACAAACAGATTTTTGAAAAGCCTTTTCTCTTTTATTACAGGACCATCAGAAAATGAAACAAAAAAAAAGCCTGAATGGCGTTGATTTGATTTTGGCCTGAACAAAACGTCCAGAGTTGTTAAGGCAAAAGTAAACAGACTTAATTCAAAAAATTACGTAGGCCAGTGTCACAGCTCAAGGGATAAAGACATTCTCAGAACTATTCCATCTGCAGGGGGGATTCATTTAGGTTCCCACTGAACTTTTGCAATTGAGTTCTTCATAGTGATAATAAAGGTGTTGGAGGTAAGCATCCCAAATAAATGTGTGTGTTCAGGAAGAGAAGGAAAGCAGTTTCAGTAAAGCTTCAAGGATGGTCCACATAGATTCCTTGAAAAAGAATGTATATTTTTATAACTAACATTTAATTATATCACTGTTTTCAACTATACTTTAAGTCATAATAATCAATACAAATGCCAGGTTATTGGGAAGGATTTTTTGGTTTACATGATTGCTGATCAATACATAACATGAATTTTATTTTTAACTTCAGTCTTGACTTAAAGCATAGGTGTTAAATTCAGCCTGTTCTGTGTCATATCTAAAGCTTTTGCATCTGACATTCTGACCTCTTCTTTACTGATTACTACTACAATATAAGTTAGAAAAAGATAATTAGACCTATAGATCTGTAGGTCCACAGCCTGGAAGCACTAAGATCCTGGTGTCCTGGCCAAGGCCCTCCTACAGAAGCTTTCTCTGCACCTACAGGACAGAATGTGTTTTCTGCAGCTACTGAAAAATTGTATCTCTGTAGCATATGTATAGGCAACATTTAATGGCCTTGTATCTTTCACCAGTACAAATCCAAAAGAACTGCAGGAAGTAAACCATGCAGAGCTATGACTGGAGACTCAGCTGTCCTGGTTCTGCCTAAAAGCCTTTGCCTTTTGTTTCCAAGTGTGTGGCAGCAGGCAGCTCGCCCCTCAGCACCTCAGCCATCTCTTACTATACAGATTACTTTCTAGCCAACAGGATCCCTGGTACAGGAATATAGGTGTGATATGGTCTGGCAAATTTAGGCTCAAGAACACGGTGTTTCCACTGCTGTTTCTCACTCTTCTGTTCCCTCCTCCTCTGCCCATCCAGCGTTTTTGTCCCTTCTTACACAAGATTCCCAGAGGTGCCATCAGCTTGCTGATGGGCTCAGCTGTGTCCTGCTGTGGGTCCATTGGAGCTGGCTGGGCACGGGCCAGCCCCTGGTTTCCTTCCACAGAGGCCACCCTGCTGCAGCCCCCTGCTGCCAACACCTTGCCACCTACAGCCAATACAATACCTTACAGACATGGGAACTGATGAAATAAAACAGCGTGAAGCTGCATTTATTGGTAATCTCATTGACGGATCAAGCAATTGATTGAACAAGAAACAGTTGTGTCCATTAACCCATGCCTTGTAGAATGAATAAAAGGTGAACTTCAACTCACAGATAGTCTTTCCTGTTCACTTGATGCCACAGAATTTCTTTTCTGAGCGCTGCTCCAAGAAAACCAGTAATGGATAAGGGCATAAATTAAACTGTATTGCAGTTTTATGGCAGGCTGTGCACTTGTGATCTGTTGCAGGATAATCCAGTCCTCCTTAAACACATATTTCATATTATGATGAAGGTTGAATGAGGCATCATTGATGCTGTTAACAGGCCTCCTCATATAGAGCAAACAGAAGAAGCAATTATAGTCCTTCTTAGCGGAAGGCACATAAGACAGCTGAAACAAATGAGTCACCACCCACAACTCTGACCATATGCAAGCCTAATCAGAAGCTGAGCTAGATTGTGAAGGACTTTTGCTAGGAGATGTCTGTAAATTCATCTAATACTGTTTGGAAAAAGTTTGTGTGTGTTTATGGGCAGGAGCAGCCAGATGCAAGCAAAGAAGCCAAAAAGCCAGCAAGACAAGTTCTTGTGAGTTTGAAAGAAAGCCAACTCATGGAATTTGGGGACAGAGCATTGGCTGAAAAAATGCTTGTATCTGTGAGCAAAGAAAATGCTTTCTTTTCTATGACCTTTATTCAGTTCCTGGAATCTGAATGTTACCTTGCATACCTTGTAAATAAACAGGATCACATCAAAAAATATATGGCTATATTATATATCTTCTGTCATAATAGAAAAAGTCTGCAAAACCATGAATGTTGGCTACCTACTCTATAAAAACAGTAACAATGGTGTTAGTAGTGAGATCCTTTTTGAAGAGGAAACCAAAGATTTCCTCAGGGGAAGAAATTGTGAGCTGAGATTCCTGTTGAGCATGCTAAACTCCAAGATAGCCAACGATGCTTTCCAGTCAGAGGCTGAAATTTCTCAAAAGGAATTAAAACAGCATCTGGAAATTTCCCAGGAAGGGCTCGGGGAAAAAAAAATGAAAAGAAGGAGGGAAAACATCTACGTCTATCAGTGACAAATGTCTGGATTCATTAGGAAGACCAATAGCAATATTCCCATCATTCAGTAGTAAAAAGATATCAAAAAGGTAATCAACAATCTAGGTTTTGTGGATCAGAGCGTTTTCTGGAAAATAAAGGAAGATAAGGAAGGTATAGCCAACTCTGAACTTGCTAAAAAGGTTGAGTTGCAGCAAGGACTCAAGGAGTAGATGGTTCACACTGAGAAGAAAATCAAAAGATCACAGACTTCACTGGCAGTCAGCCACCTTGAATGGCACCAAGCCAGATGGAGAACTGTAGTAAGACAGAATGATCACGGTATTTCTCTCTAGTACATCTGTAACCTTAAAAGGGGAGAATTTAGACTGTCAGATGCTTCCATTTTCTTTAACTTCCCACACCTCATCACAAACTGTAGGGGCGATCTTGGACACCACATCACAATGGCCCTCTTTCCTGAACTGGTTTGAAAGGTGCCCAATGAGAAACCAGGACGATATAATAGTAACAGAATTCCTAACAACACCTAAGGTTTTAAAAGTCTTACTCAAAAATCCATCAAGGATTCCTTTTTTTTTTATTCCAATCAATCAAATTTTTGAAGAGTCAAGGGATCTGTAAAATGGCTCAAGCCCAACACTGAGTTGGATGGGACAGCGAATAGGCTCAACAGCTAGCTAGCTTATTAAAACATCAGCAGTGGGGCAAGCCCCAGCACATCCCATCCCTTGGTGGTTTATTAGCACCACATTCCATCAAGGCACAAAACATACCCTAACCCTCCCAAACCTTGGGTATAAGCTAAGGAACAGCTGAAGTGGAAACTGCTGGAGTGGAAAAATGGCATTTGGACCAATTGTATTGTGCAGAAATGTACAATCTCCAATTCAGAAAAGTTTACAGCATTTGCTAAATACAAACTAGGGACAGACTAAGAAAATGAATGAGAAGGGAGCAAGGTCATGTAAAGGAGCCATAAAACAAGGACACCTGGCCTGTTCCCCTGGGGCAGTGGATGGGGTGTTAGAACCAAAAGCTAAATAAGTATTACATTCATGTAATCCTGCCCAGAAGAGCAGTAGCAAGCAGATAGCCAGATTCCATTAGTCCTTTGAGTATTGCATATGCAGGTACTACAGCTGCTCAGAGGTCCATTGGCAAAGTGGGCAGCAGGTCCAAGAGGAACTGGGGGAGCTAGTGGCAGTTGACCAGGCAGCAGGCACCTTCTAGACCTCGTACCACATTTTAACAATTCAGTCCCAGGACAGAATCTAAAATTACCCACAGAACTGTCTGAGAAAGAAGCAAGGAGGTAACAATTCACCAGGACCACAGTCTAACACCAGAGATTAATGTAAGATGCAAAATTCAATACTCTATGTTTGCAAAATCTCAGGACAGACCTATTTGCTAAATCAATCCATAAAAAAAACCAAAAAACCAACAACAAGAGTTTGAGAGTACTGAAGAAAATAGAGTATTTTATACAACTACTGAAAATCACTGAAAGCAAACAGTCCAATTCTCTTCATGCTTACCCTGGTAAAAGTCTCAAACAGTGGTTACACTGGAGTAAAATACATGAGACTGGGAGAGGGGCATTAAATCCACCCAGAAGGCACAATGTTGTCATAACTTTCATAACAGCATTTCCTTATCTTTTATACATTAAGTGGTTGAATAAAAGACATAGTAAATCAAAAATAAACTCTCAGTTCCTTTCCACCAGCACTCACAGTGGAGCAGGATTTCATTTTTCAGGACATTAGTTTGGCTGGGTTTTGTAGGGCAAAGTTCTTTCTAGGTAATGAAATTTCCTATAAAATGGACAGTCCGGTTCCTGGAGCGTTCCAATGCTGTCAGTTTTGTGTTCCCATTTCCGATCAGCTCAAAGAAGTCTGTCTTTGAGGGCAATTTGCTAGAAGGGTCATTGTTCAGAAATAGTTTTGGTAACACACTGTTCATGAAAATTGTATAGAAGCATTGAACGACAATTGCCTTGCCATGGTTTTGTAACACAGTATTTGAAAAATACTGTATTTTCAAAGTATTTACAGTATCTTTACATTTTAAAAGCTAAATTGTTAAATTTTAAAGCTAAAAAAGGAGATAGGTAATTTATGGATCACTTAAGTCTCCATAAATATTTACCTGCTTCATTCAATACAGTATTAAATACTGCAGCACATCAAGAGCAAAGGATGTCTGAAGCAGAAACCTCAGAACAGTCTTGTTTCCTGTGGGATGTGCTTATTCTGGTTTACCTTTGCCCATGTAAACACTGCAAACAGAAAGGGAAAAAATAAGAATTCATCTTAGAAGAGAAAGAAATCAAAACAGATTAGTATGTCAAAAACGCTAGGAAGTTAATTAAGGTGTGATTTATTTTTTTTCATTTTTTAAGCATTTAAAAGTACAGACAAAGGATTTTCCAAAGCATCAAAGCATGTAAGCCCAACTGATGGTAGATATGATTGCCACATAAGTCCTGGATATTACTGAAGGAATAGAAGAGAGCACTGAAGTAAATATGGGCTTCATTTTTAGTACTCACATCCAGTACTCGTGACCCTATACGCTTGCCCAACATTATATCAAAAAATTATGTGATTCTCTGGTTCTGTACAAGGCACAGTCAAAGAAGAAAAGTGCCTTGCAGGTATTCTGAGCATGGATAAAATATATACCTGGATCACCTAAAGATTTTAGGTGTGAGAAATGATGTAATTCTAATTTTCTGAGCAGAAGTAATACATGTAAAAATGTGGGTGAACTCCTGGATCACCAAGAGCTCTCACTGACTATTGATCAGGTCTGTGGTCTTCATTAGTCAGTGAAATTTTTTCCTATCTCACGTGATCAACCTTTATTGTTTAAAAAGCACACAATTTCTCGCGTCTGACTCCATGTAGTGGAAGCTGCATGGCAGCACAAAATGAGAACGATAGCCAGGTTTCTAGATGTGTTCACAGTTCTTTCAAGTTAGACAGTCTGCAAAGTCTAGACTTCCTGCACCTTTGAAATCCAGGACTAAAGGCCAAGGTAAACAGAGAAGCTGTCTTTTTCTCCTCTTCCCTCTTTGATGAGCTAGATACACCCTTTTAAATGTAGCAAACCAGTCATTCCACGCCCTGGTAGTCTCCTCCCCTCTCCCCCCCGCCTTCTGCCACCACAAAACCCAAATATGTAGTTAGCAAAAGGTATCGGATGTTCCCCAGATAGTTTGTAAACAAAGTTGTTCGATACTTATTAAATAATTTCTTAAAATTCCCACCCATTTGCCTGCAGAAATAATAATAAGAATGTCTTCAAATATTCAAAGGATGTAAACACCAAATATGCAGTAATTAGGTTGAATTATGTACTGACATTGTGACATATTATGTTTTGGAATAGTTCCCCTGGGGAAGTGGTTAGGCTCCTTGGAGAGTTTCAAAACTGCAGTGAACTAACCCTACTAAACCCTACTTACTTTAAAGTAGGAAACAACCTGACAAAGGCAAGAAGTTGGACAGCTTGAGGTAATAGGCCTTTCTCATACCTAAATTGTACCATTTTGTGAAAATACATTTTTAGGCAGGTTATTTCTGTGTCAAAGTGGTGTACTGAAGTGAGTGAAAAAAGCCTGTAGATCATATGACAACAGTATTTCAATCAGCAAACGAGTGGGTCACTAAAAGTTTCAGTTACAGAGTTCATGAGTTTTGAGGAGGAAGCCTACCTGGTTTTTGAAAAAAATCTCCTTTCTACACATTGACTTTTAAAATATGGGCTACATCTGCATTAATGAGTGACAAGGAATTTGAGAAATCTGGTGCACATGTGGCTTGGCAGGTGCTTTATATTGAAAGGCACATGAGGTTTTGTCAAATTGTGTAGAGCTGCTCTAATCATAACCTCTGAGCATCAGTCATTGTTTACCTTAATTCTATCATAAGCACATCTGGGTAACTCCTTAAAATAATGGTAAAGGTAATTAGTCATGAATTGAGTTGGAAATCTGATAAAGTACTTATGACATCCATATTGGTACCAAATGAATTCATCATGGTTAACATTGTTACAGAAACACCAAAGGAATTAATAATAATTTGTGCCAGCATTTGAATGTGTTGCTAACATGAGACCAAGTATAATGAATGCTTTTTTTAAAAAAAGAAAAAAGGTATTAGAGACGTATTTCAATAGGCCTGCAAAATTTTATGTCTGCATTTTGTTATTGATAAAGCTCATAACTCTTTTTCATGTATTACCATCCTTGGGGGAAATGACAGAAAAGTAATATTACGCATCTTGTTCAGCAAGTTTTCAGGATAATTCTTCGAGGCTGCATTACAAGTACTGAACACTGTCTGTGCAGATCCGCTTCCCACTGCAAGAGCTCCTAGTTGGAGGCAGCATACACAGTGCCCCACCACAGAAATCCATAAATGTATAGTTAGGGCAGATCTGGTTCTTTCCTGTTTTGACTTGGCACGGCTGTAGCTAACGTCATTGAACCAACAGTTACTTCACAGCAGCTAAGGAGCTGGCCCTTTGTGGCTGTGGCAGTGCCACTACCACATGAAGCTGGGGAAAGGCTGACATTGTAAAATGGGCTGTATGTTTTGAACCAAGTCAGAGGTTTTAAGCCAGAATAGCCCGATTTATTCATGCTAAATGTCTACAGCTTTCTGCACTGGCTGCATAAAAAGTATTAGCAAATAGTTTCATCATTCTGCAGTATAAAAGTTGTCGAGCACCAAGGTGGAAAATTTCTGCCACAGAGGAAGAACCTTGTTATAAACATACTTATGAACAGGAGGGAAGAAAGAGCCTGTTGCCTGTATGTGTGTGTAATGTACGTGCGATGTGTATGTTCAGTACTGTCCTCCACCTCTATTTTCAACTGTGTCAACACTCAGTAGATTTTTAACTCGCTAGCTGGGAATTCTGTTCCCCAGGGGAATTGCAAGACACCCCAACAGTGAAAGCACAGGGTAGAAAATGGCACAGGCATCACACCCTACCCGTGGGAGGGCAGCTGGGCCCACAGCTCCTCTCACAGTTACTCAGGCACCTCCTCTCATAGTTTCCCAGCATTTCCACTTCTTGCCACTCACTATTTCCTGGTTATCAACTCAAATGCAGCCTGCCTTTGTTTTCCATTGGCTGCTTTCACATGTCTCAGTATTTTAATCAGTACCTTATTTTTACTCTGTCTCGGGTTCTTAGACAGGATTCCAAGTGTTCAGTAAGCTTATACCTTTGTAGCTCCATTTGTATCTGCATGAGAGGTCTCCTGTTCTCTGTGTCTCTACCTGAATTCCCTGCATAGCCAAACTCCTGAAAAATGCTACTGTTTTTCCTTCGTGTTCTTCCAGCATTTATCCCTTCTTTCTCATTTCTGCCACTGAAAGCCTTACTCGTGCCTTAGTCACTTTTTATACCAACATCCACAGTCTTTCTCTCTTATCCTCTTTCTCTTTGTTCTCATTTGCCCAGACTCGCTTCCTACTCTCACTACTCAAGAACGCAGTGATCATCCCTTTGAATTCTTCGCTACCCTTCCTGTGCCAGGGTGCAGTCAGCCCTTCAAAGTTTGCACAACAGAGCTGCGGTTACACCTATGCCCTAATATCCACTGGCTCTCTCTCTGTGCTTTCTGCCCTGCCCAGACTCCTCTGACAGCTCTGCTGCCCTCTCCCATGCCAAGGAAGTGCATTCCATGCTCCCGTCGCTTGCTCACAGTGGTGGAGCAGCTTTGCCTTTGTATATATGAACTCACCCTATTTTTTTCTTAGCTCATCTTGCTTCTGAAGTGCATGGAGTATCTCTGCCTCCAGTGGCTCTCCAATCTCCTTTTGTCTCTTTTCATCAGCCCCTTCCTCCAACACAACTGCAGCAACTGTCAGCCTCATAACTGGTTCCAGTCTGTATTCCTGCCAGGCATATTGCAAGCTTCCTCTGTAATGCCTCTGTCTGCATGAGGTTGGGAGTTCTTGTGAAGTAAAAAAAATGCCTCATTCTGTGTCTGTGTAGCATCACACTGGTGCTCAGCACTTAAGAAGAGTGATTTATTTCTCCCATTTATATTTTCTGGACTTAAAGACATGTTTTCTCACTTGGAATGTATTTTATCATCTGATTTGAAACTTGTCATGTAATCATAACAGTGTGTTTGTGATAGCATAGTAAATTCCATGGCAACAAACTGTGATGTCATAAATGCAGGATTTATATCTTTTCTGCAAAATCAAGCTGAAGAAGCAGATGGACAGAAAAAACCCTCATTAAAATACCAACAGTTTCTAAAAATTGCAGTAAAAATATCAATGGGAACCCAGACAAACATTGTTTAATAGATTTCTTTTTATACATGTTTCCTGATTTTTAAAAGCCTGCTTCTCCGAATAAACCCCTCTTTTGGGGGTGGAATGATATTTTAAAACAACTGCAAGAAATAAGTGTTTGGATTCAAGGCTCTAAAATTCAAAACAATTGCCTCAGACAAATTAAATAGAATGGAAAGAAAAAGGCCACAATGGTGAGAAAATACATATAAAAATTTCTGGGCTACATTTCTGAAAGCTAAACTGCCAGTTATTCATTAGAGTGCCTATGACGTATTAAGGATGTACTTGCGTAGATTATTTACAAGAACTAAGAAGTGATTAATAAGAGGATGGAGCTGAAAACATCCTCTGTGATGTTCTTGCTAACAAGTGGGCCCAGCTTTGTAATCAGACATCATCAGAGATAGCAGCACATCCCAAAATGGTATGAATCATTTCTGACTTCCTGCCCTCCCTCACTGAAAACACAGACAAGGAAAAACAAAAACTTCTGAAGATAATATAGCAGTTAAAGAAATATATTCCACAAAATCATAGCTTCTACTTGAAACTGAAACACAAAAGGTGTTTCTAAACTGATGTCCTTAAACAACTGGGATATTTCAAATGTAGCAATAACATACATAATGATTTACACTTTAAATGATTTATAATAGAGATTTTTAGAAGATCTCAGAAGATGTTGCATATCTAAGTTAAATAGTAGAAAACTGTTTCCTGTAGAGGTTGCAAGTTTTGTGTCCAAACTGATTATAACAACATTGTTGAGTAGAATGTAAACTATGTCCTTGCAGCTTGCCTGTTCTTCCTACCCACACTGTTCTAATCAGGTTTGTTAGATGAATGAGGAATTTACCCTTTCCCCACCTTTAACTGCATAGAAGGTTGTTTAACATTTGCCATTAGATGCATTTGGGTTTGGGGGAAAAAAATATTTGAAGGAGAAAGAAGAAGGATGGCAGACAGTACTAATATCTGGTCACTGCAAGATCACCAAGAAGTATTTGTCACAGTCCTTGACCTGGTTTGGATGGCCGTCCCATTCCTTGTGTGTGCATGGACTGCTATGGTCCTCCTGGGCCAAGGTACACTTGGTAGAGAGTCTGTCTGCTGGTGATCACTGTCTGAGACTCCAAGGCTGCAGTCAGAAGGCTCTTTCTAAGGAGAGTATTTTTAACCATCTTTTTCTTCTCATGTACCCAAACGTTTCCTTTGGCTTCTCCTACCTAACAACAGAGAGTTTTTTCATCTAGAGTTCCTCGTATAGCATGATATCTCACAGTATGGAGAAGCATTGACTCCTACAATCTCAGAACAATGCCTCAGGTTTAGTCTGTTAATTTTTTTGTGAAGTTAGTCTTAGTATCCAGTGTAGGGATGAGGATAATCAGGACAATCCAGACTGACAAGAAAATTATATTTTGGGACAGCACTGCTGGGCCTTGCATGTGCCCAGGGAAGGACGACAAGTAGACAATAGCTGTACTTCTAAATAAAAAATGTCTGTTCTAGCTATTCATTTGGTAGGTTCACCAAGTCTGACCTCTGCCAGAAAGTCAGAAATGTAACTTAGAATACAAAAATACTGTTTGTGCTCAGGAGAAGGAAGCCCTCTTTCTGAAACGTTACCGAGGACTCCAAGCATGGTTTTCAGTGTGAATCCACACGCATGCTGTGGATTCGGATATAGTTGTGTCACCCACAAGAGCTGTGAGAGCCGATTCAAATGCCTTATAAAATGCTGTATAGATGATTGCACAGTTCCCACCAACCAGTTCTACAGCACTCGCATTTGGCCCTATAAATAGTATCACTTGTTTCCACAGAACTACATCCAGCATAAGATAACATTCAATGTGGGGCGAATTAATCAAATTAATGTTTTGAAAAATTTTGCCCTGTGATTTAAAAGGTTCCAAAGAAAGACGTTTCAAAGTTTTGCAAAGTTGTGCCTAGCACGTCCTTAACGTTTGTTGTTCCCCTCTATGAAAATCTTTATTTGCTTACAGGTTCAGATCAGCACTCTCACAATCCTCCGCTGGATTAACACAGAACGCTACACAATCAGCTAAAGGCCAGACCTCAGAAAAGGTTGCCTATGCTTGTGACAACGCAACAAACGATTGCAGCGAGCTGATGACAAGCAGTCCAGATGAGATCCAACTGGTCTGATGACAAAGTAATCCTCGATGGCTTTCAAAAGATGGCTTTCCGTAACTCTCCGATGACTCTACAAAGAAATCAACACCACAGTCAGTCAGGCTGAGGTATAATGTGCCTAACATACTGCTGGCATACAACCCATTCAGTAATGTAAAAAGTGGCCATACATCTTTATGTTACAAACATTTCCTACCTACATTAATACAGATATAAAACTGTTAGTAAAATAGAAGCTATTTGAGGCTTGTAAAAGAAAGCAGAGCATATTATCTGGATTATTTCCATTTTGGACATATTTTTTTACTTAGTCCAGTATGAATGGTTTATATTAAAACATTTAAATATTGAAAGAGGTTTTGGGTTACAGACTGATAGTAGTTCCATAAAAACAAATTATTTTTCCATTTCTACAAAATCTAATTAAACATGTGAAAACAAATGCGTTGTGTAATATTACGGTTATTCTTCCTTGCCTTCAACAATAATGCAGGACCCTGGTAATTTGCTGTGGACAATTTTTTTTTCGTGACTATGTGGCTGGTAGTTGATTTCTTACCTCTTTGTGAAATATTTCTCCATATTTCCTCCCTGCTCCCCTCCTCCCCCTTTTCTGCTGATTTCAATTTAAAATATTTTCCAGCCTTTATGAATTTGGGAAGTGACATATTGCCTTTTGGTCATTTCTAATTAAATATAGATTCAAAATTTGTAACAGTAAAGCATATAACTAACTCAATTATTATAGTGAAACTACACTACGCCATGCATTTAAATACCTAGATCTCCCTTAAATAAAGTATGATGGACAGATGAATGATTTCAAGTCTTGTCCATGAATGACAGGCAGATGCGCAATCCCAAATCTTGTCCATGCCTCCTCCATGCAGAACTGAGACCTTGGCCCTAATCCATTGCCATTGCCATTAGCTGTAATCTCTCTCATTTAGTTTGGCTGAAAAGAGATTTAAAGGTGATGGGATCCCTGACTTAGAAACTCAGTCTGGCATTGTCACAAATACTTCCTACCCGTGTTTAGGCA
Source organism: Egretta garzetta (assembly GCF_000687185.1). Lineage (NCBI taxonomy): Eukaryota > Metazoa > Chordata > Aves > Pelecaniformes > Ardeidae > Egretta > Egretta garzetta. The sequence continues at coordinate 27,773 of NW_009258629.1, forward strand.
AGATGAATCTGGGCCTCAGAGTACAACTTGAGACCCAGCAGCTTGGGAGCAAGGTAAACTCATGCATGGAAGGAAATCTGCAGCTTCATAGACAGTGTTCCTCCTCAGACCCCAAGTCACACCATAAACCTTTACTTTAGTATGTTCTCTTATAAGGGCAAAGCATCATAGTAATTTCCCTCTTCACTATTCTTTTAGAAACATTGTCTTCAGCCATCCTTGTTCCTTCTGGATCTGTCTCCACCTTTGCTCTTTTCAGGCTCAGTAAGATGTCTGTAATATAAGTTACTTGCCCTCCTATGACCTGGTTTTTTGAACTGTAACATCTTCACCTCTTTCTCTATCTATCTCCAAACAGGAATTGCTGTTTGAATGTCTTGATATTTTGTCAACAGTGCACCTGAAGACAAAAAAAAAAAAATAAAAATCATTATTTCCTCACTAGAAAATCCTACAGATAGCAGAATCACCTCATTCCTGTCTTCCTTCATTTCATCCTCTTTGCTCACATGCCATTGGCAAAATACCTGCCAACACCTCCTGCCACTGCTGTAATTGCTAGGACTCCAGATAACCCAAGCTCTATCTTAGACTCGACTCATGGTTCACAGCCTAATTTGAACATCTCACACACAACACTGGGATTTCATATCCCTTCCAATCCCCATAGATATAGCTTCTCTCCATCTCCCTTCTCTCCCACTTCAGTGTCAATGCTGACATTTCTTCCTAATTGCCTTCTCTGGCTTCTCTTTTCAGTTTTGCCTGCAGCTTTCCTTCCATGAAACTCTTTATATCTGAACTCTGTCTGCCTCCCTGCCTTTCTATCAAAGCATTCATAGCATGCTTATCATCTCTGAGGTCAGGTTTCTGCTCTCTGGCTTTACTACTGTTGACTTCATTGATTCTTCCAGAATATTCCTTGTATGCCAGGTCACACCAGAGGAGACAGGAAGGTCAGCTACATTTGCATCTCTTTTAAAGGCCCACAGGCAAATATCTTAGTATTATTGTAACTGTTTACTAGATTGGGATCTTACAACATAGATCTCTGAATCGTCATGAACCCACTTAGAGAGCAGTTAGCTTTGATTTTACTGTCCAAAAAAATATTACATTCAATTTCTGATTTTTTTCTTCTTTTTTTTTTTTTAGGAAAAGGTCATTACAGGCAAAGTGATACATAACTTTACTGGACTAACTAAAATGCTAATTTGCCATATTCATCTGGATGTAAAATATACCGGGATACTTCTATTGTGGTGCCCAAAAAAAATTTGACAATGAAGTTCAACTTTGAATGAACTTAAATAATCCAATAAGTCTAGAAGATAGATACAGGAGACAAGTAAAACTCAGAGAAAGGACAGCAGCAAATGGAGTAAGTTGGTTTTGCAGGACTGATTTTGCTTTAATGTAATGCCCTGAAGACAGCTTTAGGACAACAGTACAGTACAGTTAAATGAACAGATGTGTGCACCAACCATACGTTCATAAAATAAGGGGTAGCCTTTTTATATGCATGTCTGTTAAAGGAATAAGAATAGAAAATAACATATTTCCAGTCCAGGAAAGGGTAAAATATTCAGCCCATACAGAGTGGCTGGTCTTTAACTCTTCCTCTTTATTAGTGTAGTAGTGGAAATGGAAAAGTTCAATTTATCATCAGCAGTAAGACTGCCAGTCTGCTATGGTTTTTACAGGCTTAATAAGTGATATGCTATTATTGTTAACTTTTGATAAGTTATTGTAAGTTGTGTGTAAACTTACAATTTTACCTGATTAGCCATATGATTCTTTAGAAGAAAATACAGGAGATTTGATAAAAGAAATGCCTATTAAATAAACACAGTATCAGTCTGTCCTATTTAAATAAATAATAAAACTCACTCCCTTTTTAGAAAAAGTCCAATTGTATATCTGTCAACCTCTAACCACAGTGAAACTGGAAATACAAATGGTATGAATCATGAGACAGAAATGGAAGATGGATGTTACCTTCTGTGTGTTGTGATAAGATATTATCACCCTTCTATAAGAAGATTGATGGAGCCATCTAATGAGAAACATTGTTTAAAGAAGAGACAATACTGTGACAAAAAACAGTTTCTCAGAGGTTCCCCACTTCAGAACACTTCTTTGGGAAAAGTAATATGCAGTCATTCGTACCCATAACATGTGACAGAACTCTAGAAACAATTGGGTGCCATGAATATCTTGTGAAAGGTGATCACTCAATTTACTATATAGATACATGGGAAGCAGAACATGTTAGTGCCATGAACCTTTTCCTAGTAAAACCAACACCAACAACAGGAATTCTTCTATCACCAACAACTTGCAAATCTTTGAAAAGGAAAAAAATCTCCAAGCACATGATAATACGTAGATACTTCGTAAGCAGTAAGAAGTTTCAAGCCATATTAAGCATGGCAATCTCTGGGTAAGACCTTTTCAACACAGTCCATGTGTATCAGCAGAGGCTCTAGGAAATACTCATCTTACCTCACATTAACAATTCAAATGCGGTGTATCTAGTTCGAGTTACTAGTCTAGGCTGCCTACAAAGGTACCTCTAAAGTGCAATTCCTTGCATCCCAAAATCATCACTGAAATGACTGCCCTCTTTCTCTCCCTCGGGAAGCTTAGCCAACTAATACATACTAAACATCTAACTTTTTAAAGTAAAAGTCAGGTGATACCAATTCCAACCATCGTATGAAGTCTGTCAGGTGTCACTCTAGGTATAATGAAAATGATGAACAAGTAGAGTGAATGTTAGAATCAGTAAGCTAAAGCTCTTCATTTGCTTGGTGTCTGGCATAAATTGGCATCACTCCACTGAACTTCCTGCAAAAGGCTTGGCCTCCAAAATGATGGTTACAGCAGAATCCCTTACCAAGAGACATTCTGTTCATCCCACTGCATCTGATTCACTGTTCACTTACACCACTGTGAATAAGAGAATGAATGACACTGAAATTATTATAGACACATCAAGATTAATGAAAAAAGAACCAGAAGCATCAGAGGAACCAGATCTAACTCAAGCTGGTTTTGTTTATGCCACAGAATTTCCCCCATTAGTTTCACCAACTTTATTCCTCATTCTCTTCTTATATTTTAACCCTCTTTTTCTAGCAAAATTAAGCTTATAGCCTGATTATGGTGAGCATTCTGTGTGTGTGTCTGTCTGTCTGTGCACATGCTTATGCATCTGTGTGTTTCTCTCTCACCGACTCTGGCCATCCTTCAAAGCTTTATAGCCATCACACAGTTTAATTGACCAACATGGCAGAGTGGAGTTACTCTCAGGGATGTAAAGTTTCTATGAGCTTTATGAAAACAGATAGCCAGAATGAAAAAATATCTCCTATCAATGTCCCTGGAAAAGCTGTGGCGTGAGTCTGTAACTTATTAGACACTAGGGGATCTAACCACAAAAATACTGCTCTGTAAGAAAGCGTATTTCAGTAGTTTCACTGTTTGTAGACCTACTAGGAATAAAGCCTACCACTCGCTGTTAAATTTCTCTCAAACTGCTGTGGAAATGCCTAAGTGGCTACAGATGCACGATCTCATTTTAGGATTAATGCACTGCAGCATAACCTCACTATCATCCAGAGAAGGCAGGTACTTAGAGGACCAGACTGGCCACTCAGACAGGTCTTCCTGAGCCAGCACCCATCCCAGCAGCAGCTGACTGCAAGCTCACAATATAGACTGCATAAATGCCTTTGCCAGCGTAGACTGGACTCTCCTGTAGGCACAGACCATATCCTCATTCTCCATGGGAAATAAACCTGTTGTTCTACATAGGAAGGTTAGATAATAGCAGCAAAGATAATGCCAGTGCCTGTTGTGAAATGAATTCAGATCACAAGATGCACAAAGTACAACCCTGATAGATTTGAAACCAGTTCTGTGCAACCCAGTCACCTTGGGGTTCAGGACTCTTTTTCTTTTAAATGCACAGGAACAAGCCTTGAGCCAGGAAGCAGAAGAATAACTTATACTGCCATACTTCAGTGTTGTGGCAGACATTCAAAACATTCCCACCTTGGCCTCTCCCTCCATGTTTGTGCTTTATGCTTCCTAGCTCAGTGGAACCAAGTGGCACATGAAGATGAACAGCAGGGAGAAGCGGAGGTGTTAGGAGATAACTGGCCATTCTCCACCCCAGTCACTTTGTCATGACACAGTTTTTGCCAATGCCATTTCTATGAGAAAGGATAAAACTCATAAAACAGCAAAAGAAGAAAGAGCACCACCTTGGTCTAACTAATATTCCCTTTCCTTCTTGTTTTATATTACACAACCAAGTGTGCTAACACTAAACCACATCATCCATGCAGAAGTATGAGTTAGAACAGCTGTAGCCACAGCATAAGTGCCCTTGAACACGCTGAATTTTTCCAGTGTATCACAATTACAGAAACACCTGTGCCAAACAGCTTTCTTCTGATCCTCTATAAAAGTTCACAAAGCCCTCAAACTTTCTTATTTCATACAGGTCTGTGCTGCCTTGAAGCCAGCTCCATATGACTCAATATGGGATACCACAGGATTGTTCCTTTTCATGCCTCAAAACATAAAATAAAGGGTATGTGCAGGTGCAGTAGTCAAGATGTGATTCTGTTACTTGACAATAAGGCATAAGATGCAACACAACAATATTCACTTTCTTGATAAATCCTTTTCACACACAAAATCACTCTCAAAAAAAATTAAAAGCACAACTATTGTGACAACAAATATTATCCGCACTATACTACTTGGGAAACTCTGTGTTCTAGATTTCTGCAGATACAACTATCCCACAAGTGCATGTTAGCTATTGTTTTGTTATGCACCATTCTAGGTGAGAAGGTTGTTAAGTATATGTGAACATCATGGCAGAAGCCTCAAGACTGAATGCATTTGGCTTGGTTGTTATTTTACAAACAAGATGCTATGGTTGCATTAGCCTTTGGAACTGCTGGCTACAGTCTATTAAGTTATTTACATTTAAAACTACCCAAAGTGTCTGTTTAAAAAGGGTCGGGAGAGAGTCACCCTTAGCAGTCACCACAGAAAGTGTGGCTGACTGTCCTTCAGGCAGAGCTCCAGAAAAGGGAAAGGGAAGCGGTAAAAATCAGTTACCAAGCCAAAGTGTCCAGCTCATGCAGAACTGCAGTCTATAGATAAGCCTGTCTGATGGAAGATGAGGGGTATATAGTAATTACACAGCCTCCCAAGTCTTGTCTCTCTACAGCCATTCCTAGCTATTGGAAACTTGTCCATGTCCAAAAACTCAGCAAAGAAAAGTTTTAGTAATAGGTTAATCAAAAAGGCATGATTTTTGCAGTCTTACAGAGGGGAAGCTTTCCACCATCCCTATTTACATAGCCCATTGTGAAAAGCTTTTTTTTTTTTTTTTTTTTTTTCCAGAGCATGACCAGATAATAAATAATATTACTACACTAATTCAGGAAGCAATCTACAATGGCAAGCATAATTTGAACCACTTCTGCATTGCTTATACACTCAAGAAAAATAGCTAGATGTCATTGTGTATGGCTCAGGGGAAACATCTGTTCCAACTGCCTTGGTCAGCAAGTAATAAGGAATAATACTGGAAATATCTGAATGCTGTTATGCAAATCAGTGGTATGCCCTCATGTTGAATACTGTGTTCTGTTCTGATTACTCCACCTAAGCAAGGATTTAACAGAAATAGAAAGTGACTGGAGACAGCTGATAAGCCATGAGAAGGATTCCATAGCCTTAAAACATTAGGACTATTTAGCTTGGAAATAAATAAAACCAGCAGCCACAGTGCAAGCATACACCATAAAATAAAACGGTATGAAGGCTGTAAATTGAATACTCCTATTTTGCTTGCATTTTCTGCCACTTTTCTTACCCTTCATCTGTCTGGTCTATTTAGATGTTGAGATATGAGAATTAGGAACTGTCTATTACTCTAAATTTGAACCATGGCTACAACAATGAGGCCCACAGATGGTCACTAGGCAATCCCATAACAAACAAGAATAATCTTATTTACCCTTTGTCCTCATAAAACAGAGAGAAGAGAGTTAAATTTAAGAGGCAAACCATTTTAAATATCAAAAAAGAAGCACCCCTATAACATAGCCACAAGCGTTGCATTTCGGTGGCTCATGCAGCCCTTGGAAGCATCTTCTGCTCACCCAGCAGGGCAACAAATCTGGGAGTGAGCTGCCCTCCCTCAGGCGTGTCACCCAACCCAGTGGCAGCCTAGCCTCCTGCCACCTTCAGACACTGCTGAAAAAGAGGGCAGCACGCTTGTCTCTGACCTTTTTTACTCGCTACCAGGGAGCCTGGGACACTGCAAGGGACTTCTGGTGCAGAAAGTGGGGCTGAAGTTCCCCTGCTCCCTCCCTCCATCACTGCCACCCTCCCTTGGCACACAGACCCCCCGGGCAGCTCACGGTGACAAAAAAGCAGCACCGAAGCACAGAGCTCCAAATGTTTCTAACTAATACTCCAAACATTTTTTGCGGTACATCATTTATTTCTCCACACTCCTTTCCAGATTGTTCAATGCTGGAAAGGATCAGAGATAAGAATCTAAATCGGCTGTGGCCCCGAATTATATGCTTCTAATTCACATTTCCATCAAAATAGGAGTTATTTTTAGGAGTGATGAAAAGATCTGCTTTACTTAAGTGTTAAACTCATTCCTACAAGATAAAAACCCAGGCAAAGAATTTAGGGGATTCAAAGGGCTTAGATGCTGTGGCAGGGGACCACGGTTACGTACGGCAGACAGACCCGCGCTCTGCAAGAGGGGGAGCATCGTGCACACTTCAGCCACAGAGCTGACCACTAAGTGACGACCACAATGAACAATCTTCCCTGTGGTCACATTATTCCCTATTTGTCTGCCCTGGGGTTTCTCGGTCCTTTTCAGAGGCTTCTGGCAGAGGTGATCTCTGACAGAGATAGTCGACTGCACTGAGGCACCAGCCCACTCAGCATGGTCATTTCTGCGTCCCAGATAAAGAACTGAAACTTCTTTCCTTTCTTTTACCCTTCATCTTTGTGTGTGTGAGAAACACAGAGAGGAACAAATAGAAGAGAGGAAAAAAATTGCTGTCTTTCATGTTTTTACATATTGAAACAGAACTATTACAAGCAAAACATCTGAGATGGGAATCTTAATGGTGGCAGAGATCAAAAATAGTCTTCCAGCTGTAGTATTTATGGTTCCAGTTTTAGTTTCAGTAGATGGGAAATTTATTCCAGCATCATAAGCTTACTTCCATTTGTTGTCTATTGCAAGCACTGGCACATGCTTTTAGTGTGGATATTGTGGATACGGTCTGTGAATACATGTTGGCACTAGTTTCCCTGCAGCCACGGAAACACCTGCCTCCAAGCTAATTTATAATCTGCACCTATGGCCATGGGCCACTTACAAGTTTATTGAAAAAGGTCTTGACAAACCATATAGGAAAGACTCTGTTCTTTCTCTTCCTGTTCCACATGACATAAGTTTGGCATTAACAAGTCACATTTTTATGTCCAACTTTATAGATTGTTAATAATATGTAAAGATATTTGATATGTAGGATCATGGGTCAAATATTTCTCACTCTACCCATGTGAGTAGTCCCACAAACTTTATTTATACAACTAGTCTGAGGAAGACAGTCATGCTTTAGCTTCTCTGTAAAATTATTCTGCAGCATTATGAGGCAGCTCTCACCGTTAACTTCCAGTATTCTCATTAACTCTGAAGCACATGTCCCACTCTTGAGCTCTTCAGACTAAATCCTGTAAGATGGAGAGCTGTCCACACATTGAAAGAAATCTCATAATGCAATAGGATGCCCTGTTCTTCTTACATATGATTCAGTATAGTAAAATATCACATCCCCTTCACAATTTCTGGGTTTAATGTGTTCCATGTCATTCTACTTAGAACGGATTATGAAAATCCACTCAGCCACTATTTCCTTGACAATGTTTTTTCCTTTTGTTTATAAATGACTGTGGAGAACAGGTCTGTAAATGAGTCATTGCTTTTTGACTCTAGTGTATTCAGCTGGCACACTGTATCTTGGCCCTGTACTAGACCTAGGTGGTTTGTTTTTGTATAATTATCATGTAAGTAATCAGGAAGTGGAATCTCCTAGGATGTTTATAAATATCACGAAGAGTCATTATTAAAATACCAGGAACGATCCTGTAGATGATATGTCACGTGGTCTGGAAAGCACAGAGGAGAAGTTCAGGTTTTAGTAGTTTTTCTCCACTAGCTTGCATAGGAAAAGAAAAGCACTCCATAAACTACAGAGCAACATAAACAACTCATTCCGATTCAAATCTGGATCCAAGCTGGAAGCACCTTGGGTTTAGCATTTAGCACTGAGCCCATTTCAACATAGAACAAACAGCAGAAAGTTTCCACAGCATTTGCAGTTTTATTGGAAATCAGCAGATGGTGCTTCCACAAGGCCCTTTACAAGTTCTGCTTAATGAAATATATAGGTGGCTAGGTCGTGCTGAAATGTTAATTTTAACTGTCATGCCTGGCTGTGCATTGCATCTGTAAAGTCTGTTCATTCACCAAGTTGCATTTTTTTTAGTTGCTGACCTACCTGTAAAATGGGTGACATGTCAGAAGCTTCACTGTTACACCTCTACGGACGACAGCAGAGGTACTTGGAGTCTGTGACTCTACATCCCCCAAATGATAGGAACAAATTGCATAGCTACTTTGCAAGGTTTCCTTAAAATCTAAAAATACTGACTTCAGTTAGACTGAGAGGGAAGGCCCTCCACAACCCTGGAATGACTATCCCACCTGAAGAGGAAAAAGAGCTGTGGGCATCAAACAGAGGCTTTGGACAGATAACAACCGGTGCTAGCACTGATCAGTTCAGGAGTAAAAGTATCAATAGCAGAGGTGCAGCTGCTTACACAGCTGCTACCTTGATTTCAGGGCCAGCAATGAAAGTTGCTCCATGCTTCCATTTACTTAGATTGTATCCTCACCTGCACAGATACCCATCCTTCTCCCCTTCCCTTCCGCCCCACAGCTGGCAAGTAGCAGAAGCAAACAGTGATGAGGCAGACGCCATTTGTGCCATCTTTCAGCATGTGCCACCAGAACTGCTAGGATGTGGCAGCAGAGAAGGTATGGCGTCCAGGGGCATCACGTTCCTCCCCTCCCTCATGGCAGGCTCCCTTTCCACCACCAGCGCAGCATGCAGGTGGGTCCTCCCTCATCTGGGTTATCAGACAGGCAATCCCAGCGCTGGGAACTGCATTTTCCCTGAAGCTACCTGGTGCACATTCTGGATTTGACAGCAGAGCTTCAAAATAGCCCAGGACCAAATATTTCATTCATAATTGCACTCAGATTACAACATGCAGGTACATTATCATTACCGTAAATTTCCAGTGACCTAGGACAAAACAAATGAAATTAGTTTCTCAGGATGACACAAGAAAGACTAACAGGGATTTTCCAACTGCTATGTTCTATTTTAACCCCAAATCCATCTTTCTCCTTTGCAAATTAACCTTATGTGTACAGTCTATGTATAACCAATACCTTATTGCTTAGCAGTGGCTTCCTGAAGGTATTCTTGCAAAAAAAGCTGCCTAAGGCCTGGGAGAAATAAAACCTGTTTCTTTGGTTCCCAACTGTTTCTAATGGGATGAATAAGCCTTTTAAATCTGGCAGCGGCTAATATACCCAGTCAGTGCTAACAATTATTTCCTGGAAGGAACTGATCTGTGTACATCAAATTCTGTCTTTCCTTAGAGCAGAGACCTGGGGGAAGGAAGCCACTCCAGGAACAAAATAAGATGTCGTCATAGTGTGGAAAGTTCATCTGGTGAAATTTGTGGAGAAGGTAGTCAAAAGAAGTAGCTACCAACAATCTGAATTTAGAAGGAATCAGTTTCATGTTCCTGAAGATGTCCTTCCACCCATCTCCCTAAAAAAAAACCTTAGAGTTTCCATTTTTCTTTTGTCTTGGGATCTCTGTAGCTAATTTTTATTTACTTACTTGACAAGCAATTTGGATTAACAAAAACTTGCTATTTTCTGTTTTCTCCACAAAAGGAGAATGGCCACCAGGACTCAGAAATGAACAGCAAAGCAGGTGAGGCTTCATGAGGGAATCTACAGCAACCACATGTAATCCTCCATGTGATGTGAGTTTACCAGGCAGAGGCAGGACATCCAAGAGGACAGCACACCTCATAGACCTCAGACCATGGGGGTCACATGGACTTGGTGGGAACACTCCTCACGGAACACAGCAGAAACGCCCCTCTGGGCAACTGCATTCTAAACGTCTGTCTTTCTGCATGGCTTTTCAGGGCATCAGAGCTCAGATGCAATCAGAGTGGTCTCAGGGGGAGCATCCCTCGTGGCACGCTGTTTGAAAGACCCCAGAGACATTTCCCACGTGCAACTGATATCCCATCCTGTTCCACTAGAGGGTTATGCCTAAAGGACAAGCCTAAGCAGCAGCAGTAACAGGCAGGATGGTGTGCTCTGCCTCAGTGTAGTGCTAATTTTCATTGCCCAAATACAGGGGTACAGCCTCTAACTTACACCACTAGGGTTTCTTTGCAGGAGCAATTTATAAAGCATATAAACACTAAATGTTGTCCTTTTCCCCTGACTGTGTCTCTGAGCCTTCAAAGCTCCCTCTACAAATCTTTCTCATCCTGAGTTTGCTGCCTCTGGAACAAGAAAACTTGTTGATTGTAAGACATTAAGACAAAAGAAGGTGCTAAATTATGTCTCTTCTCCTCTGACATACAAAAGAACTACTTTTTTAAAGATAAAGCAAGTTTACAGCATAAAAAAAAGGACTTCTTCCAGAACAGTTTGGCTGAAATAACAGGTCATGCATAATAATCATGTAACTGAGAAAGTGATGGGTCCTGGGTCTAGTAAAAGGCATCAGCTCTACCTGTGTATCTTGTCTGAACAGGAATGCTCAAAAAAGAGAGATCGGATTTGAAGACAATCTTGATTTTGCAGCTAAAAGGACATTGCTGCAATTGACTCACAAACACCCTATCACTTTAAGCAAAATATTAAAATATTAAAGAGAAAAAAATTAATTGCAAATAAACCTGTACTATCTACCTTCTCTCCCCACATCCAGACATACTTTTATATGTGACCATTCATCTTTGTGTCAAGTTGTTACTTTTTTTAACTTTGGGTTGGAACCTGTCCAGGATTTGACCTCCCTTTTCCATGAAAAGAGTATGATTTTACTTCTGAGAAGTTCCAAGTACATTTTGGAGTTTTACCTTTTTTTTTTTTTTTTTTTTTAATAATACTACTACAATCAACACCCTCACACTGCACTTTTATTAGAACATCCTAGAAAAAGACAAAAATTACCTGCAACTGTCCTACTGCAGGGTAGAAATTACAAGCACGTGCTAACAAAGTTTTTAGCAGGCTTAAAGAAGATCTTAAGAATTATGTGTATATTTAAACAAAACAAGGTATTGTTTTATTTCATTTGTAAGTGGTTCCAGACATTGCAAGTTATGTTGTTGATATGCTGTTATTTTCCTCAAAAGAGTCAGTTACTTCACTTGCAGTATTGGATTCTGGGATATTGTGGTTTGAGCCAAATAGCACGCAGAGTCTGATGCTTAAATTACTCTCTTACTGTCTAGATTTGTTATGTCTTCATCTTTGAGATACTTCAGAATGAATTCTTTTAAGGATTTGCGTTTTACTAGTAGTGGGTTACTAAAGCATGCTTCAAAATTTTGTGGATAAAGCATTCACTTGGCTGTGGATGTACTTTCTTTCCAATGGATGTGAAATCAGTTTTGACTTAGGTTTTCTCAGGAATGTTTTCCTTTATTCTGTTTTCCTTTGTTTTACCAATAGGTGAGCAAGTTACACATACATCAAAGACATCTAAGAAGAATGGAGCTAATGGAATTCATCCTTACTCCTCAAGAGGTCTCTCTTATGTTATGAATTCTTTGTGGATATCAGTCAGTTTGGAGTAGTGAACATTGTTTTAAATTAATGTATTTTCAGATTTTCAAGTGTTCCTCAAAACCTCCATTACTATGTGTTTACTGCTAAGATCCTCATTTCATTTTTTTTTACTCTGTCAAAATACCATGAACACCAATGGAAATCCAATAGCACAAGTTTGTTTTGATTCTCTACAGTCCTCTGTAATTATTCCATTATTTACTCCTAAACTATCCTATCCCTTCCCTCTCCCCTGCTCCTCCATCAAAAAGCTCTTGAGTTTCTGTAAATTAATGTGAAGAAAAGTGGTTTCCTCTGACAATAACATTTACATAAAGTAGGCCAATTCTGCTATTCTGCTTTCATATCTTTCAAGGCCAGCGTGGCCCCATACCTTGCAGGCCTAAATTTCCTAGTTGGAAACTAGTGTTTCTATCAAGGACATGTTTAATGTTCTTCTTAAAACACTGGCTACTGGAATCAAGACATCATATCAGAATCTCAGCTTTCATTTTTTAAAAAATTATTTGCAAAATGTCACTGTTCTGTGGAAAGACCTGAAAGCATGATTGCCATCTCAGAAATCAGAAAGTAGGAAAGAAAGGGAACTCATGTAAAAACTACCCATTTAAGATTACTTGTTTGGGTCAAACCTCACAATATGCATACATTCAGGACACTTGACCTTCACAATACTGCAGCTCACTGAGGCCAGCAGCCATTAATGGACTCTCTGGTGAGAGGAGTGAGACCTAAGGCACCCTCTAGTTAACCATTAACGTCACATCACTATAAAGAAACAAGGGCCTGCCAAGACTCTCTCAGATTTGCTGGTTTTGCTCCTACATAGTGGATAGCACTATTACAGCAGCAGTCGGGTTAGAAGGACTTTGGATGCTCTGACAGATCAGTTTTGGACTATACTGTGACTCTTACCATTTGCAGAGATGGCATCTTTTATATACAAAGCTGGAAAGGAGACTACACCACCTCCTCACCATCACCACAACAGAATTTCATCTTCCCTTTGAATCCTATGAATGATGCTCAAAAAGGTCATGGAGTTCAGCTGGATATGGCCAATGAGTGTGACAAGGGACTAGAAACAGACTGAGTTTACACTTGGAAATAGGGACTTTCAAGTGTATGCCATTAAGTGGAGCTATGAGGCTAGAAATAAGGAATACATGGACCCTGGGCCAAGCCACTGTCACCTTCTACTGCCTATAATGAAAGAAAGTGGTACAATCTTCATGAGCAAACCACCAATAATTCTTTTCTCTTCAAAAAAGTGATTAAAAGGTAAATGTAGTAGTTACAGATAAAAGCCACCTAACACAGACCAAATCCTGAAAGTCAGGATTTTATAGAATCATAGAATTGTTTAGGTTGGAAAAGACCTTTAAGATCATCAACTCCAACTCTAAACCTAGCACTGCCAAGTCCACCACTTAACCATGTCCCTAAGCACCTCGTCTACCCTTCTTTTAAATACCTCCAGGGATGGGAACTCAACCACTTCCCTGGGGAGCCTCTTCCAATGCTTGACAGTCCTTTCCGTGAAGAAATTCTTCCTAATGTCCAATCTAAACCTCCCCTGGTGCAACTTGAGGCGATTTTCCCTCGTCCTATCGCCTGTTACCAGGGAGAAGAGACCAACACCCAGCTCGCTACAGCCTCCTGTCAGGCAGTTGTAGAGGGAGATAAGGTCTCCCCTCAGCCTCCTCTTCTCCAGGCTGAACAACCCCAGTTTCCTCAGCTGCTCCTTGTAAGACTTGTGCTCCAGATCCATCACCTGCTTCATTACCCTTCTCTGGACACACTCCAGCACCTCGATGTCCTTCTTTTAGTGAGAGGCCCAAAACCGAACACAGCATTCGAGGTGCGGCCTCACCAATGCCGAGTACAGGGGGACGATCACTTCCCTGCTCCTGCTGGCCACACTATTCCTGATACAAGCCAGGATGCCATTGGCCTTCTTGGCCACCTGGGCACACTGCTGGCTCATATTCAGCTGGCTGTCAACCAGTACCCCCAGGTCCTTTTCTGCCAAGCAGCTTTCCAGCCACTCATCCCCAAGTCTGTCACGTTGCATGGGGTTGTTGTGACCCAAGTGCAGGACCCGGCACTTGGCCTTGTTGAACCTCATACAACTGACCTCAGCCCATCGATCGAGCCTGTCCAGAACCCTCTGCAGAGCCTTTCTACCCTCAGGCAGATCAACACTCTCCGCCCAACTTGGTGTCGCCCGCAAACTTACTGAGGGTGCACTCAATCCCTCCATCCAGATCACTGATAAAAATATTAACCAGAACTGTTCTTTTAAAAATTAACTTTTCTTTATCATTTCACATTTTAAAGCATGGGGCCAATACATGGATTTTTGCATGTGTAAATGAGATAAAGTAACACAGCAGCAAGAAAAGATGGCCAGTGGAGACAGATTTAGTTGAGATTTGGGGTTTCTCCCTGCTATTCTGCAGGCCGTCCATATGTCTTTGGGCACATCACTTTGTGTCTGATTCAGCTGCCTAAACAAATATATTTAATGTCACTTGCAAAGTCCAAGTATACCCAAGTTATTCATACAAGGCTAGCAGATGTGATGCCACACACTTCTGGAACAGCAGCTGGGGTCACATGGAAAGGATAGGCACACTGTGTGGGAAAATCTCAACCTCTCTCATCTGAGATGCAGATGATCTCCATGCTTACTCTTCCTGCTCTCACAGCAGTCTTGTACAATGAAATTATTAAGGATTAGCAGGTTGTCAGAGTTGGTGGCCCCACAGGTATCAGCCCCACTCTCATGACCAGAGGAAACCAAGGACTTGGTTGATCATTAGAAGAGGTAAGGGCCAGGGCAGAGACAAGAAAGCAAATGCTCAAACCCATGCATTCTGGGCTGTCCTGCAAACTCATGATTGATCCGGCTACCTTGTGCACAGAGGATGCTCTTTTTCTGGACATCCAGGGAGGAAGGGAACTTACTGTACCATACTGGCAGTCTGGATATCAGTGCTTCTATTCACAACTTCTGGCTCCTCAAGTCACCTCTTGATCAAGCGTAGAAGAAAGTGTATTTGAACTAATCAAGTTAGTGGACAGACGAGCAGCCACAGGGCTCCTCCTAGACCCCCTTCTTGCGGGAGTATTAGGAGGACATAAGCCAGTTTTTGTGCTACTGGAGGGAGACAATTCTCACAGTACATACTGTGGAGCCAACAAACTCTCGGCAGTCCATGCAGGGCCTCTGCTTCAGAAAAATGTATGCAATAGGTCCCAAAAGAAAGTATAAATTACCCTGGGCTCTTATTCCTTCCAATACTACTAGCTAATAATTGTAGTCATATTTATTCCATAAAAGCCTGACTTCAAAATAAGACTTTAGAAGGTCTACAGATACCACTGGTTTGCATTGCAGTAAGACAAGTCTACAGAGCTACTTGCAGTATCATTTTCTTATTATAAAATAACACCTTCAATTTGTACTGAAAAATAATTTTGGAAATTCACTGTTGTATATGTGATAGCAGAAATGTGCTTTGTAATAGAATGAATTTTGATGACCTTTGAAGAGTTGTCATATATGTGTGATGTTCTACCAGATTCTGAAATATGTGTTTGAGCTCAAAGTGCTTTTTATAAACATATTTCTTTACAAAAGAAAAATTTGAAAAAATTGGGATAATCATGAGACACTCGTTTTCTGCTCATAAAAATAAAGCAGCTCATCACAACTGGAAAAAAAAGCTTTTCTTTGCTCTCATCATAGCCATGACCTTAACTTCTCTAAAATTCTTTGTCACAATTAGTCTCATTTAAATCATTATTTTTGCTGAGGGGTCTGTCTAGTTAATTTCTTTCCTCACATGCTATATATTCACCAACATGTGCAACACAGTACTAGAAGCTGACATTTGGAGTTTATCAACGGGTACCATGTAGGACAATTTTGATAATGTCCCAGTAAGCTACCACTGACTAAATAGTAGTCTAAAATCCATTTGGTTCCATTAATCTCTGAAAGCAAACCATTAAAACTGATCCTCTTCCTTGATGGGCAATAAAGTAAATACAAACCTCACAATAAGAAGTTAATGATCTGTCCCTAACAAGGCTGTAACTTTGACGTACTCAAGCACCTACTCTCTCAGTCTAGAAACAAGATCCAGTACGTCACCAGATACATGCACTGAGCTGGAAATTGACCATTTGTTACCCTTTCTGCCATGCTATATTCAGCTTGTCACAGTTGGCTATGGGTATCATTCTTAGCAGTGATTTTTATTCCATTTGAGCTCCAAGCCAGGATCTACAGTCAAACGAAGCCTTTTTTGGATTAGAAAATGATGTGACTCCACATATCCAATGAATCAGATATGCCCTCCACATTAACTTTCATAGAATCAAACTAACAAGAAGAAAAATAAACTAATGGCAAAAATTAATTCAATTTTCACAGTAGTTATTTACAAACTATGTCCGTCCTCACTTTAATCTTGGGTTTAGCCTCCAATCCTGTTCCAGCTGCAACTGATTGCCAACTGACATGTCTTTTGAAGTATGCCACACAAAATGTTCCAGACCTTAGAAGTACAATAATCACACATAACCCCTCCATTTCTAAAGTACCATGCTCCTCATGTATAATTTTAACTTAAAAATTTGAAATTTTATCACCAAGTATGACATAGCTCTACTTGGCAGAGTTGTGGGAGTAGAAAAGGCAATTTTCCAGTCAGGAAGCTGGGAAGAGCCATTCTGCACTTAGCACATGACTTAAACAGTTAGCTTAACGCTGCCCAAGCTGAAATGGCCTTCCAGGGGCTGTTCTGTCTGACATCTTTGCTCTTTCCATGCTCCCTCCCACTACACTACTTCTTAAGGCTTTATATGGAAATAGGTTTTCTAGAGCTGGTGGTGCTCCCTTTCTGGCATTTAGGCATTCCTTTCTAATAGTAGCATCCTAAAGGGCCATTTAGAGCAAGTTTCCAGCAATAACTAAATTTTCTATTTTTTTTAATTTTTTTCTTTTTTTTTTTTTTTCCATAGCACATCTTTTCCCCAGTTGCTAGAAATTCCACGGTCTGTGCATATTTCTATTTCTTTTCTCTTCTCTGAAATTATATAGAAAAGTATCAATAGATCAGATCAGTAAAGCAATAGATCGGTATACTCCATCATTTTTTATTTAGCTTCCTCAGATAGTTAATGATTTTAATACTTTCCTTACAGTTTTTTCCACTCCTATTTTCTGCTGGAATTTTGTACTTTTGTCCAAGTTTTCAATAACCTGGAAAGCTTTTGTAACTCGTTTAGCAACCTGTTTTCATTCCACTCACACATTAAACCTCATCTTACCGCATCACAACCTGTTTGCAATGGATACTGAATAATAAGGCTTGCTGCACTTCCTCGGTGCTGATTCATGGCACTGCCAATACAAGAGAAGGAAATGTCTTTGGAGCATCTTTCTCCTGTTCTGGCCTACAACAAGGGGAAGTATTTACCAACCTGTAGAGGGATACACAATTCTGTTACAACTCCCTGAATCACCAATAAAAGGTAGGAAAGAGGTCAGTTTGGCTCATACCACATATATGTCAATTTTATCTGACGTAAAATGTGAATGCCACCTGTCTACAAGCCCTTTCTATGGTATGAACAAAGCCACAAACACGCAGAGCTTCTAAACCTCCACAGGCTACCAGAAACTTTCCATACTTAAGATCAGAGTACTCACAGTCACTCTCCCCTCCTATTCTTCCTGTGAACCACAATGAATCAGCCTAAACCTTTAGGGCGCCCTCCAGATAGTCTAAGCATCTATCACAGGGTGGATTATTAAAACTGCAAATTGCTCATCTGCAGGAGGAATTCTTGACAATGCTCGATTCCTTCTTGCCACTGAACCACAGGGAGAAGTTTCAGATAGCATACCTGTTTACAACTGTCTTGGTCAAAAGGGATGACAGCTTTTCAGATGTGACTTGCCAAATATCTACTGACAGCCAAACTTATATTCCCTTTCCAATTTCTACAGCAGTATTTATTAGGTAAGATCCCTACTACCTCTTAATTCAATCTGTTGCCCACTACCCGAAAACAGACATCAACTTTCAAGTCAGCTTGAAGAAAAAAATAACTGTTTGGTGTACCTGTATTCATCTAATAATCACAACACCCATCAATATCATACAACACGAGTCCTATGTTTAACAGTTTTGCTTATACACAGGAATAATTTCAGTGTAATACCACACATATCCACTACCTAATACGAGAATTCAGTTAACACATTTTTGAGTTTAGTTTTATCTAGAATTGGTTTGTTTGTTTTTCATGGAAAAGTCGTGGCCAAACCAAGAAATGAACCTTTGTAATCCAAATTTTTATGCTCCTTTACACTGAGAAACAGCACATGAAATTTCTACAGAAAAGGCTGTTGAAGGTTTGTATTGCACTATACTGAAGAAGAAAGAAAAAAAAAAATAGGGGGGGGGGGGGGGCTTATAAAATGGAACAATGCAAGGGTGTCCAGAAAAGTCCTTAAATGTGATACCTGAGATGCAAAAGAGGGGTACCTTTGTAGAAGTGCAGGTTTTTTTCAGAAACAGACCCTTCTTTTTGTGAGAATCAGGACAATTAGATGTGAATAAAGGAGGCTAACAAGTCTTCGCTCCTACCAGAAGAGGACGTTCTACCTTTATTTGAGTACTTGCTCTGTGGGAGAAGCCAGTTGTGTGAGAAATCACATCGGATGATGCACAGGTCCAGGACAGGACCACAGGAGGGTGTTTGAGCCTTTTTTCCTCTCCCTTGAATGTTAGGTTGGGAAATGCCAGGATAGGCCTTACCATTTTCTCTCTCACCTAAAATCCAGATCCCTTCCAAATAACCAGCTTTCGCTTGGAGTCCTATCCACATCCTCAAAAAGCTTTATGCAGACATGCTCCTGATCCAAGAGAGGTTCCTGAGGTGGTCCCTTCCTGACACAAGCAACCGCCCCTCTGTTGAGAGGCAGCGTGTTGCGGGGAAAAGAGTAAAAGGAAATACATTATACTGGTACAATGAATACTGACTTACCACAAAATAAACATTCCCCATAAGTGTATGTATGCGTGTGTATATATGTATGTATGTATGTTAACAGCACATGTCACGTAAGGTTACACTTGGGGATTATTTTTCCTCCTACTCAGTATTTTGCTTTAATTTTCCTCAGAGACCAGCCACATAGTATTTTGGACTACGGGGTCTGATGTAGCTGCAGCTAAATTACAGATAGGACAAAGACATACATTTTATGTAAATTGAGAGCTAAATCTTAACTTTCTTAAAGTTTGAGATGTTAGTATATACGGGGTTTTTTTTAAAAGGCTTTATTATTCCAAGATCAGGGCCAGCTGCGAAGATTGGATTCACATCCAAAAACATATATTAAAATGCATACACTTCTTGGTAGAAAGAAGTTTTAAAACCTGTCAGGCTGAGAACAACACTCTTTTTGTGTGCTGCCTGACAATTCAGTTACAGATCGACCCTATTGTTTTTTTGGTAATTTAAATATGATTGTTGGCAAAGCAGAAAGGGGTGGGGGAGTTGTACAGGGAGGCACACAGAAAGAAGAAAGCATTTCTGATTATACAATATATCCCTGACATGTTGTTACACACAAACCCACTATTTAGCATTTAAAAAAGAAGAAGGGGGGG
>NW_009258629.1:47515-47803 GCF_000687185.1 Egretta garzetta
GGGGGAAAGAAAAACAATAAAAGAAACAGCAGCTGTTTCTATGTGATGTCAGAGAACAGGTGTGATACAAATCTCCATACCAGCGCAATCATATTGATCTCCTGATGATACACGCATGAAGTACATGTGCAAACGTTATCGACCCATCCGGCATCTCATTTCCAGGAACACGGCCTGAAAATGCCTCTCTATAACTGAAAACATTATCAGGATAAACACCGTATTGGCCAATTATTAAAAAAAAAAAACAACCACACACACAAGCTGAGTAAGGGAAGGTGAGCCTGC
>NW_009258629.1:48297-48736 GCF_000687185.1 Egretta garzetta
GAGAGTGGCACCAATTTGGGAAAAGATTAAAAAGGATGCGGAGTCCCGGAGCTTCTGAAGTGCTCAAAATGCCCGGGCGCTGCTCAGGACGATGATCATCATAATAACACCACCACCACCACCACCACCAAAAAATAATATGCAGCGAGGTCAATCATTTACCAGTCTGCTTCTTAATGCGTGTGACCGCAGGTGGTACGGAGGGACATTGTGATTCATGCCCACTTTCAAAGCAGGACCAGGGCCCGGTCTGAGGCACCCAAACAACTGTCTTCTAATATTAGCACGGCTGTATTTCTGGATCTATTATAGTCTGTCCAGACAGATCCCATTGTAATGGGATCTTTTATTAAAAGATTAGCACTATCTCCTGCAGTTGGTGGAAAAAAATCTGTTATCGCTGAGTTATTTGCAGTTGTGGGGAGGGGGCGGGCGGGGG
>NW_009258629.1:48850-49282 GCF_000687185.1 Egretta garzetta
TGTCTGCATACTTCGCAGTCTGTTGTGCTTTGGTGGCTCAGAAAAGCGAAAGAATCGAAATTAAAAAGGCAGCTTTTGAATAAACAATACCATTTTCCGTTAAGTAATCGTTTTGTATAAAAGGAAATATCGCCTACTCAGTTTCATTCAGCGGTGCCAAAAATGTTATAAATGAGAGACCGCCAACTTTTCTAAGGGGAGAATAATGCCAGACTGTGCTTAATAAACTAGTGCCCTAGAAGTTCATTATCGATGTTGCAATCTTTTCTGATTCTGAAATGAGACCGCCTACGTCGCCCCCATTCCCGTCTCGTCCTCCCGGGCTCCCAGTGAAAAGGCTGTCACTTGGGCGCAGCCCGAGGTATTAAACTTTTATTTGGTTCTTTTTTTTTTTTTTTTTTTTTTTTTTTTTTGTGTGTGGGTGGGGTTTGT
>NW_009258629.1:49455-51716 GCF_000687185.1 Egretta garzetta
GCGCACCTAGAGCAGATAATTGGAGAGGGTTTCCAGAAGGTGGAAAATGTCACCTGATTCACACTGAACTTTTTAAATCTCCCCACCCCCGAGCAGAGACACACACACACATTAGGAGACCGCCCACCGCAGACAGCTAAGACCCCCGTATAGATTTAAAGAGAGACTGCATTCAGAGCCTGACGTTCATTCAATAGAGCGATCATAAGCAGGCTGGCGAGTGCTCGCTCCCGCTCCCTACTCCCCCTCACGCCGCTCCTGTGCCTCGCTCACTCCCTGCTACGCTGAGGATGTTAAATCAGAGAATCCACCCGGGCATGCTCTTACTCCTGATGTTCCTCTGCCACTTCATGGAAGATCATGCGGTGCAGGGTAAGACCAGATTGTTTATTCGCAGATACGTTTCTTTATGATTACTACCGTTTTCTGTCTTTCGGGGCACGGTTTAGTTTGCTGCGGCGTTGAACGCCTCTCTCCAAGGTCCAACAGGACAGAAGTTAACTGTGGGCATGGGCTTGCTTTGTACCGAGGCGCAGAGGTGTCATTTAGATCCCTTTTTGATCGGACCTTCGCACTCCTCTGCTTAGGCACGGAGGACAGATGAGGATGTTTCTTGGTATTTATTGTTATTACGCAGCATGAATGAAGAGCAGCATCGCGAGGGAACTTTCCCAGTCTCGGCTCCCGAATGAGTGCTCAAAGTTTGTTGGTAATTTAGCTCAGATTTTTATCTCGCCTGCCTGACGGAAGGAGAGGTGGTGATGGGGAGCCCCACGATTACAGCTGACATTTTTAGAAACCAGTAAGTGGTCATTTTCCGGACATTCCTTTAATATTGGGATTTCCTCCTCTCCTTTTTTTTGGGGGGGGGTGTGAATAAATATTAGTATTGTAAATTCTCCTGCACTGAAGAGTATGCTTAAATAAGTTGGGTTTGGGGTTTTTTTTTCCCCATGCGAACAAACCAAACCCGTACCTGATACTGACAACTCTTAAGAGCCCTCTTTCGACACAAGGGAATACTGATTTTTAGTTTTGGGGCTTTTTTCCCTTATCTTGACCGTATTCCAACGACAACCTGGATGTCTTACCATTGCTTGTTTTATAATTTTTTTCCTTTTTTTTTTCTTCCCCACTACTGATCTAGAGCATAAATTCATCTAAGGTAGATGTAGGCAACCTAAGGCGCAAAACTTTTTTTTTTTTTTAAGGGCGTTGTTTGTTCAATGATTTTTAGGGGGGAGGGGGGGAAGGGGGTATCTTCCCCCGCGCCCAGCGACATCTCGGCTGGCCGATCCTGACCCCTCGCTGCGGTACATTCCCATCGGAGTAAGGAGGCAGGATCGAGCCCTGGCTGGATTAGCACCACAGTCAATTGGTATTGAGTTGCTGGAGAAGTCACATTGGTTATTCACGAGAGGCTCATCCCAACCAAAACTCTCCAGCTAAAAAAGGGGGAGTTGCTTGGACTAACGTTCTTGGCTTGACTCCACAAATAACAGGGATACTAGTAAAAAAAAAAGGGGGGGGGGGGTGGAACCCCACAAAACCCACTCCACTCGTGTTGTTTAAGGACAGTGTACTTTCCCCTGAAATGCTTGCAGGAGAGACGGCACCTATAACTTTTCCAGACTGATCGATTTTTAAAACTCTGTAGGGACCTCCTACTCTATGTGCCCTTGTATTTTACGTAATTTGCTCACTTTTTTTGGAACTCTGCTGACTTATTTTAGTGAAGGAAAGACATTTGTTAATAGAAGCAGCAAAATGAGGAAATTTCGAAAGACTTCGCTAACAGCAAATGTTCCCAATTCGTGCGGATTGCAAAATGGGCTGGGACTGAAACTCCGTGCGGCACTAAAACAATGCTGCTGTGCAGCCGCGGTGAGGAGGAGAGGGCAGGGGGAGGAGGAAGGAATTTGCAAGCGCGATTTTCTTTTTATTCCCTTTTAAATGCACATCCTTTTCAAGCCTCTGTCACGTGCCGGCAGTGCTCCTTCTGCTCTGCATATGGAATAAATACCTCCGAAAACTGCCTCGTCCTGCCTTGAGCGGGTCTTTTCTTTCTTTCTGGGTTTTCTGCCGGTTTGTTTTTTCGTGGGTTTGGTTTGGTTTGGTTTTGTTTCAAACTACGCTCCCAGACGGGCCGGAGGAGCTGCGGGTTATGAAATGGGACAAATAAAAGAGTAAACAGCCTAGGGAAAGCCCCCGCGAGGGGCACGTGCTGTGTCCGGGTCACTGGTGGCTGCCACTGACCCGGC
>NW_009258629.1:52118-61017 GCF_000687185.1 Egretta garzetta
GGGGGGGGGCGGGAAGGTGTTTTCTCTCTATGCTCTGAGGTCACGGTGTCTTTTTTCTCTTTAAGCAGTTTTGACACCAGGTCTGTTCTGCACGCTCGGTACTAAAGTGGTGCCTCTTTCCTTCCATCAGAAACATGCGAGAATGTGGACTGTGGACCCGGGAAGAAATGTAAAATGAACAAGAAGAACAAACCTCGGTGTGTTTGTGCTCCGGATTGCTCTAATATCACTTGGAAGGGCCCCGTGTGTGGCTTAGATGGGAAAACCTACAGGAACGAGTGTGCCCTTCTCAAAGCCAGATGTAAAGAACAGCCCGAACTTGAAGTCCAGTATCAGGGCAAATGCAAAAGTAGGTTTGCAAATCTAACCCGATCTCCCTCAAATGCCAAAGGGTGTGTGTCTGAGTGTAGGGAGGAGGAGCTGTTGGACATGCTTCCCCAACAGGAACCAGAGTGATGTTCGAAATGCGGGGAGACAGTAACTAACCATGTTCAACAGGCAAGGACATAGCTGTACTGAGAGTTCCCCACAGTCTAGCAGCACTTGTGTCCCACCAGCTACCCTGAGATGGGAAGGTTTCCCTCAGTGGCCCTTAAATGGGGAGACCTGCTGAAGCCTTTTATCTGATCATTTGTTTCATTGTGTCACCCATTCACCCCTTGCCGGGGCTCTGGGATCTCCTATTAATCACTGTGTCTTTCTGTCTTTATTTCAGAGACCTGTAGGGATGTTTTATGCCCAGGCAGCTCCACATGTGTGGTTGACCAAACTAATAACGCCTACTGTGTGACATGTAATCGAATTTGCCCAGAGCCTACCTCCCCTGAACAGTATCTCTGCGGGAATGACGGCATAACTTACGCCAGTGCCTGCCACCTGAGGAAAGCTACCTGCCTACTGGGCAGATCCATTGGATTAGCCTACGAAGGAAAATGCATCAGTACGTATCTTGGGTCAGAGGGGTAAGGGTCGGGGGGAACTTTGTATGTGCAATTGGGTGGATGCAGTTAATGCTGGGGAGGAGGAGAGACTTCCAGCAGCCTGGATTAGCGTTTCCCTCCAGGACAAGGAGAGCCAGGGTGGGCTTTGCCCCAGGAAAGATTGCAAAAGGGATGCAGGACTAGAGGGCCTAATCCTGTTTCTCTTACTGTCACTGTGGGTGTTGACATTAGTATCCAAGGGAGAAGCACCCGCCATTAAATAGATGATGACACGGTTACAGTGTAGCAAGGTCTCGATATTCAGTGGATCTGGATTCCTGGAAACAATTGTCTTCAAGTGGTCTTGGCAAAGCTTGCGTTAACTTAATTGGAAACATCTGATCACTTTTTCCTCTTCAGAAATACTGTGGAGTTTGGAGACAGTTGGTGGGTGAAGATAGGAAAATAATCTCTCCGCATCCTGACACATTGTATTGTGATTTCCCAGAAAGGACTGATAGTGAAGTGTGTTAGGAGGAAGCACCTTCAGGGCAGCCTCTGCTCCCCAGAACTGCTGGGGGAATTCGGGGGAGTCTCAAGCTGCTTTTAGTTGGCATAGGTTGAGGTGAATTCCCTTTCCAATCTTGTAGACAACTACTCTGTGTGGGTTAGTTTAAAAATAATTGATTTAGAAATGCTGACTGTGTTGGCAAATTCCGCACTTACCGCTAATTTGGGGAGCTGAATTTCCACTGACATCAAACGGAGCAGGAAGGCCATGTACAATAGGCAAATGTAATTCTGTATTCCCAGGGCCAATCTCTGCTGGCACGGCTGTCTTTCCTCCCCCACATATAGACAGGCAAATGGTGTCCAAGGGACTACTTGCTTGAGCAAAATCAGCAAGTATCATCACATCTACTGCATCTGAGCTCTGTCTGATTCACAGTGCACGGGGGAAAGGGAGTTTGGGGTGGTTTGTTGTTGCTTTTCTTTTTTCTTTGTCTCTTCACTTACCTCTAATATCATGTGTATATTTTTATATAGAAGCCAAATCCTGTGAAGACATTCAGTGCAGCGCTGGGAAGAAATGCTTGTGGGATTTTAAGGTTGGCAGAGGACGGTGTGCCCTCTGCAACGAGCTATGCCCTGAGAGCAAGTCAGATGAGGCAGTCTGTGCAAGTGATAATACAACTTACCCAAGCGAGTGTGCCATGAAAGAGGCAGCCTGCTCCATGGGTGTGCTTCTAGAAGTAAAGCACTCCGGATCTTGCAACTGTAAGTGAGATTTTTAACTCTGCAGGCACTTAAAGCTTCTGAAGGCAATCTCTAGGTAATGAAGACTTACACCTTTAAACATAAGAGAGCCTGATTTAGAGATTGAAGATACGGTACAGGTGCCATATAAGTATGTACCTATCATGCACACACTTTGGTTACTGATAAAATGCAATAGATCCTCAACAGCCAGTTGGCCTTCAAGTTGAGGTTTTGGGGATATTCTGAGGACAAGTCTTTTTTGTCCCAGGAGTGTAATTCTAGTGACTTTTTTTTTTCCTACTTTGTCTGCCCTCGTGTGCTTCGCTGATTGCTTTATTAACACCTGGATAAACTCTTAACTCGGTCCAAAAGAACAAGCTCAATGGCAGCAGATGGGCACCTGGTTTAGCACAGTTGCCTCAACTAACTCTGAATGAAGGACACAAAGCAGTTAAACCTAGAACACAAGAGCGCTTTTTATTTGATTTCTGGAATCTGCCAATAAAACCTGAGCCATTGATTCTTCAGAACCTTCTGCAGTTATGACTTCATAGATTGTGTATAAAAACCCTTATTGCATAACAGCAGATGCCAAAGAGCATCTCACTACAAGTCGCATAAAATGCAACGCTGTATTATGGCTGTTCAGAGGGCTTTGAAAACATGCACTGAGCTGCTTCTGCGCTGTTGTTGTCCCTATTTAAACAACAGCTCCCCTGTATTCCCCCATCTAGCCATTAATGAAGACCCAGAAGACGAGGAGGAAGATGAAGACCAGGACTACAGCTTTCCTATATCTTCCATTCTAGAGTGGTAAAACCTCCATCACTATTGGAACAGCCATTGGGCACAAAATCAGTCCGTACTGTAAATAAGTGTATGCTTATTTATTTTGGGGAGAAAAAAAGTATACATATAGTTGAGTCTCGTAGACATTTATTTATACTGTGTCATGTTTTGTAATTTATACATAAAATGTCTGGTTGACTGTACACCTTGTTTTTTGAAGAAATTTATTCGTTACGGGAAGAGCAGTGTTATTTATTGTGAGGTCTCTTGCTTGTAAAGTAAAGCTTTTCTTTTTTCTTGTGAACTATAAAAGTCCATTCCTTAGAGCTTACCCACATGATCTCATCTCTTTGTTTCACTGATGTTAACTCTTTTCCACTTTAACAAACTTGCATGTCGGTTTCTGTTATGTTTATTTATTGGATTTTCTTCTTGCCGGTTCTGTACATAAAAGATCCCTCGGGTTTTTGTTTACAAGGAATCTTGACTGACCAAAAGGCATTGTAACTGACTTAAGTATACTTCCAGGGTGCAGTGAGGCAATCTTTAAGGAAACTTCTTCCACATCACTTTTCCTTATTTCTGATCACATCATGTACTGAAGTGATCTCACTGTGCTGAGCGTATATACTGTACTATACGAATTCCGGACCCAAAGAAATCGGATTATGAAGGTTGTTAATAGCTACAGGGCTAACTGTAATAAGAATAAAGGTTTTATTTTATTTTTATGGTTTTATTTTTTTGTAACATGCATAAGGGTTTTATCAGGTGTTTCCTTCAAGATGGTCTTGCAGTACCACTTTCAAAGTTTTCCCAATCAGTGTGTCACTAAAAGTTATATCAAAGATTTATCAGTCCAAGTTTCTTGCTTTTCATAATACTTTTTTTCTGATGCAATTTTATATTTTCAAACATGGCGAGTTAAATATAAATTCATTTAAATATATAGTTTTGTACTTTTCTACCATGTAAATGTGCAATGTATATAAAAGTTATAATGTGTATTTGTAAATAAATGATGAGTGAAAAAAATAAAAAATGGAATTTTCCCTAGAAGCAGCCCTCAGTTTTTGCTTCTAAAAGGTTTGTCCCCTCTGGTGCAGAGAAGACATACTGGTGCATAGGAGAAAGGAGGCTGGCACATGGCATAGTAGAGAAGCACACCGGTCAGGGCCAAAGCTTTCAGCTGATGATTCAAGAAACCCTTTTTTCAGGCAGGAACAATGGCTCCAGTTCATTGTTATTAATTAATTTTAAATCCAAGTACAGTAATGGAGGAGAAGAGATTTGGCATTTTTGTTTCCCTCTCCATCCTCTAAACAAAAAATCTGTCATTTCTTGGACAACTTCCATGTTTCTAGGAGGTTTTGGGTATGCATTTGAATTTTTGCTAAGCTTAAGATCCACGTTACCGGGATTGCAGTTGAATCACCATTTTAGATGGCCAATACAAAAAGCAAAATATGGCCTACTTGCCCAAATTCAAGATATGTAACAACTAGCACAAAAGACAAAAAAAAATATCCCAAGAAATCTTCAAAGAGCACATTATCGCTTGGAAATTATTTTGTCCTAAAAGGAAGGTTAATTCAGAAGTTCTTTTTGGTGAACCAATACTCAGATTGGACACACCTTTAAGAGTGGATACTAATAACAGTGAACCGTAGCACAGCAGGGACCAAAATCCTGTTTTATGCTACCTGGGTTATGCTGTTCTCCCAAATAAGGCCCCACTTACCAAAATATCTCTATCGTACTGTATAAAACTTAAAAATGTTACTTAGCACCTTATTCAATAATGTTTTAAGTACTTTGCTGAACTGAGGACTGAGAGCAGGCATTGATTTACCCATTTTGTATAAATACAAATCATATTTGAAGGTTGCTTCTGCTAGAGTCTTCTATATATTTTTTACTATGAACTCGAATTTGTTACGGATTGTTCAGCATTATCCAAAGCAAATAGAATTTATTAATCTATGAATACACAAAAACTACATACATGCATTTATAATATTGTATTCAAAATAACAGCAGAAAAAGTCTGCCCTTCATCCTCCTGTTGCTTCATTTAGACAAGTAGTCTCTTTGGAAGGACGTACACGATGAGAGGAGCAAAGTGAGCACGATTTTGGTCTCCTGAGGGAACAGAACCCAGAATAAAAGAGAACACACAACAAGAGAGGGATGGAAAAAGAACCTATTGGACAAACGAACCTATCAACAATGACGCAGAGACAAAATGTTTAATAGATGTGGAGAGTATCAGAGGACATTTTTCTCAAATTCAGATAGGTGCCAGCTACTTCATTTCCAACAAGATGAAAACATTAAAACACTGATTTTAATTGTAAATATATTTACATGTCTTACAGAGAGACTGTAGCAGAGCAGGATTTCTGGGTTCTAATTTTATGTCCTGCTGCTGATCACAAAATAACTTTGAGAAAGTCACTGACAGCCAAATTCAAAAAAGCAGCAAAAATACCAGGGAGCTATATTTACACCTGTACATGTACACGAAATGGCCACAAAAATTTACATTGGTTTTTTGCTGATAAAATTATCTAAAAGTTCTGCTACTGCCTTTCACATTGCTCCTGCTATTTCTATACAGCTGAAAATCTTGAAACCTATCTTGCACCAAAGCCTGCCTGTGATGTGCAGGTGAGACTCCTGAGAGGCTTCACAAGGTAAGCACCTTCTGAGCATGACTAACATACACCAACCTCGTCATGGAGTACAACAGCCCCACAGACTTTCACCCAGAAACATGTCCAGAGGTTGTGGCAGGACGACTGCCAACACTTTACATAATATCATACTTGTAGATAAGGCATTTGTTCATGAAGTGGGAGATGCAGGTTCACTGCCAGTCTCTTCCTGAGGAGATCTTTCCCACATCTCCCAAGAGTGCATCCACCACCAACTCAAGGTGAAGCTCAGGCTGGAGAACTGTCTGTCATGCCTGCTGAAGCCATACTTCTGTGCTGGAGAGGAAGCCAGATTCATTGAGAGAGGATAATTTGCAACCCTAATAGGTGCTCTTTTTGAAGAGGAAGTTCTGGGTTCTTGCCCCAGGGGCTGCCTACACATTTTGCATGTGGAATTGAGTAACATACATAAATAGTGCTTGAAGCCGGGGCCAGAATCCAGGTTGCCTCCCCTCCTCCTTTCCCAAGTAGGTAAGTGCCTCCATCCATGAGCTGTGAAATCATGTTCAACTCTCTCCTTAAATCAAGATTTCAAATCTCACATCTTTTTGTACATTGAGTCATACTTACAACAGGAGAGGCTTTACTTTTTTCATCCTCTTTTCTAGGCTTGTACATGGGGAACTTCCTGGGAAGTGGAAATGTGAACTTAATTCACTCAGTATAAGGAAGGTGCTGAATCCATTTTTTCTACCTCTTGTCCATTTTGTGTGTGTGTGTTGTTTTGTTTTGGTTTGGTTTGGTTTTGCTTCCTCTCTTAACGAACAGACTATCCTGGCTGTTGTTTAAACGAAGAAACAGAGACGCCTGGATGTCTAACTACAAGAAGGTGGTTTCCAGCTCTGAAACCATCTTGCACAAACTCCTAAAACCAAAAGAGAAATAAATTTTCAGAAATATCTTCCTCTTCAGTGTTTTCTATCGTCTGGCATACATATTCTCCTTGCTGCAAATCACGTTTCTGAAACTCCTAGTTCACCATGGAGTATGTTTTGGTACTGAATACCAGGCCCATGAACTCCATTCACAAATGCAGGCACAATAACACAGAGTGGATCATGCCCATATCCTGGCACTTAAGTAAAATCAGCTTCATTCCAAGAGACCCAGCTTGAGGCATTTTAACGGTAAGAACATTGCCTCTAAAGCCCTGGTTCCCAAATGTATTTGTCTTTGCAATACATGCAACCAAGTATACGCAATTTTGATGACACTCAAATGCATTCCTGATAGCTGTGTTCATATGACAGACTTAAGAACAGTGTCATGGATCTCTTTTGCACCTTTTACCTCTTTGCTTGCTTTCTGCCTGCTAATACACCTCAACTAAAACTACATTCCAAGCTTCTCAGCAAATTTCAAACAGCTGCCATTTCTTTTTTTATGATATAAAAATGTTTCCTTCTTTCCCTCCAAATGGGAATCAGGTGAAATTAAATTTCAGCATGCAGTGCTGCTCTCTAGGCAGTGACATTTTACTATACAATGAATCACCAGCACAGAAACATCTGTATCTTATCCCTTTGAAGAACTAGGATTCCATGCTTTCTGGTGAAGCATAACATTTGTACATAGACCAAGGGGTTCACAAGATATCAGATTTTAAATTCATAACTCCCTGAAGATAAGGCAATTACGTTTTTTGTTTGATACTTCTGTAGTTCCAAGGCCTGCCTGACCCATTACGGCAGCATGAATTTTGCAGGTAGTATATGAAAAATAGTATGCACTAGTTAACTTTTAAATTATTTTTTTTTCCTGATACACATAAATACATAATGGACCTCTGTGGCTGAATTTTGCTGACACTCATTTGGGATCATCGATACAATTCACATTCATTCATAACTCCTTAACAATGTGGCCAATGAAATTACCACACAGTGGAGAAATATGAAATGAAAACAAAGCACAAGCAATAATGTTGAGCTCAGAGACTGATTTGGAGTTAAAACCACACGTACAGCTTGTATTCCTGTAATGTACAGGTACGTTCTTTTGATCTCTTAATCTTCAAATGGATTTGTTCAGTTTCACCATGGGATTGAAGACCACTAATGTGTCAGAAAGCTGAGAAGGAACTCTGGACTTTGATAACAGCTAATCAGACCCACAGATGCTACAAGATAATGAGTTTACCAAGGTGGTCCAGTGTAGATCTGAATGTGTAAAGGCCCCTGAATTTCCACCAGTGCCATTCAGTAATAACATCTGAATGTCACTATGCTTCAGTGAGGTCTACAGATACTCAGAACTCCTCAAAATGAAACCACAGCACTCACATTCAAGAACTACAGTTTAGTCACCTGGTTTTAAAGATTTTTGAAATATTTAAAAATGAATGTTGGAAATGTTTTTCATAGCATGTTAGAGGTTTGCAGCAAAAGCAGCATTTTTTTAAAAAAATCATTCCTACCCTGTATAGCATGGTTGTATGCAAAAATACAGTTTTACATAAGAAGAACAGTTTTAATACATTTCCTGAGATCCCTTAGCAATTTGAAATGCTCTTATTCAGATAACAGTGTTCCTATCAAGCTTCTGCTGAGCCTCATGTTATGTACTCTTCATTTTAAGTTTCAATCATTTTGTATTTTCAGAGGCACCTGGAACTACAAGGATGATGTTGGTGGGTGGCCATTGTTAGAAACATTTGGAAGATACTAAAATGTACTACCATTTGATTTATGAATTAGAAGTTCATGAAACAGGTAGTTATGCAAGTCCCTTGGAAAATGTAGGCCAAGGCAGCACTGATGACAATTCAGCCCAGTGGAGGCCCACCAGGATGCTCAGGGGCTGGAGCACATGCCCTTTGAGGGGAGCCCGAGGGACGGAGCTGCTTCTGCCTGGGGAAGGGAAGGCTTTGGGGACACCTCAGAGCAGCCTTTCCCACCTGTAAGCAGGTAATTTTGTAGACAGAGCCAGGCTCTTCGTAGCAGTGCATGGTAGCAGGACAAGAGACAAGCACAAGTTGAAACAAGAGAAGTTCACGCTGGGTATAAGGGAAACATTTTTCCTCATGAGGACAATCCAGCATATGATCTCCTGACAACCCTTCCAAGCTGAGTTATCCTATGATCCTGTGAAGAGGTATGTCCACACACTTTTAAGTCTTACAGACTCCCAAATCAGAAAAAAAAGTCCAGTTAAAAAGAAACAATTCCCTCAAGAAACATCCAAGGAACAACCATATCACCACAGCTGTTGGGT
>NW_009258629.1:61073-78191 GCF_000687185.1 Egretta garzetta
TTCCCTTACATGATCCTTAAGTGATACTAAAATTTCCCATAAATGCTATTTTCCCATTGATTTTAATGAAACTTTTGCTGTTCAAGGAATGCAGTATCTATTCACTAGAATATTCATTCTGTGCCAAGCAGAATGTGTAGCAGAGAAAATGCAAGCAAATGCACAAAAGTTTCTGTCTGCATTTTTAGGTGAAAACAAGTGAATAAGATGAAGCAGTTAAAATTAAGTTTAAGGCTATTGTATTGTTCAGATTTGCCTTTTTTTTTTTTTTTTAGGACTGACAGTAATTCTCAGAGACAATAACTAGTACCAGCCAGATTGGTCAAGACAGCAAGGAAAGAAAAAAAAAAAAAACCAAGGCAAGACACTTGGAAAAATAATGGATAATGCCCACTGGAGCAACTAAAAAAGAGCCCTGCAGGGATGTTTCCCATAATCTTTTCCCACATACAGATGGTTTAGTCAGAGCAATTCAAATCCTTGTTTCAAATGGTGGCTCCACCAAAACTGCAAAAAGCCTAATATGCTTGGCATAAAAGATATACAAATATTGAGTATTTCCACATTTGGACTTCAACTTTAGAGAAATTAATTTTCATTCATTTTATGAGAAATTAAAAAGGGACTAAGGCTATCACTCTAAAGATACAGACCCAGAGCTCCAAATTTACACAGCCCACAAATTTGAGAGTTGCACTTCCCAACCCAGAATGCCTGGAAGCTGTGACAATTTGTTTATTAATCTCCCCGGCATTCTCCACTTACAGGCTCTGATGGAACTTCAGCTTTAATTGAAAGGCACTTGCCACTGTCAGCAACCTAGCAAGCAGCACCACACGCACCGATGGGGCTAAATCCAGCCAGGGCCTACAGCATAAGCCTAATCAAAACCTTAATTTCTTATCTGGAAGAAGGGCCAGGAACTGAAGCGTTTAGCAGCAGCCTGTGTACAGCAAAGGTAGTGTAACATACAGACTTGAGGACATACAGTGTCTGTTTGGATGTGTTTCACAGATATACTGCAAGTTAGTGAATAGCTGTTTACCACTCACTGCAGAAAAATACATGGTGAGGCTTAGTGGAGTCTGTTTGTAGTATTAATACCATTTCATCTGTACATGCAGGTGGGTCATTGCAGTGCACCTTTGGAGCCGCACATTCAGATACATACTTCGGACCTTATGAACATTTGGGAGTAAATCCTACTGCTCCCACTCACCACCCTCCCAGTTACCCTCAGTGATAAATCAGTCAGGGTCTAGATAACTCCTTTCTGAAAATAATCAGTGAGGGATTTCCACTTTATAAGATTTTTCTTCTTTTTTTTTTTTTCTTTCTTTTCAAAATGAGACCTAGCATATGGAAAACTGGGAGAAATGGACAAGCAACAGGTAAGTGTCGCAGCAAGGAAAATGAAAAAAGAGAACAGCCAAGTAAAGATCCCAGGAAAAGAGCACAAGACCAAAGAGAAATAAAATTATGCTAAAAGGTGTATGTGAAGAACTACACACAAGAGGCCCATTTTTATAGCCCCTCACATGTATTATGCTACTATGAACCCTGAAGTGCCATCTACTGGTATATCTTGTGCTAACTAACCAAGTTGCTTGGAGTCCACCATGGAGCTCATGAAACGGGAGATTAATCTTTTTCTCTGCCTCTGACTTCTTGGTGATTGTAAGTAAAAGACTTTGCTAGAACAGTGTTATAATCTCCTCACTGTAAAATGAAGGTATTAAGATTTCATAATCCGTGTGTTTTCACAACCTGTGCAAAGCTCTTGACATCTAGTGGTAGACCGTTCTGCAAGAGAAGTAGGAACTTTTGTGGCAGCATCACCACGTCCAAAGTCGGCACTTCCAGAGGTGGTGTTAAAAAATGAAGTGGAGACACAGAAGAAAAGAACAGAAGACACTGGAGGAAGAAGAAGGGAGAAGAGGGTAAAGACCAGTAGGAGTTAAGGAGGAGGAGAGTTGATAGAATACAGTGTAAGTGATTAATTGCTAAGGACAATACAATTTACACTGCAGTTTTAGCAGATGTTTATGTGTTGCTCCAGCTGTGGGAACAGCAGACTCTCCAGATCTTGTTTCTGACACGCAATAACTGTGAACTCTATTATGTGCAAATAATAAATCTAAGCAGCACCTCCAACATATGAATGAGCAAGAAAAAGAGGGTCATATTTTCAGAAGTGTTAGCACATATTTGTCAACACCAAACTTAGCTAAATAGCACAAAGGAAGGCTACAAGACAATGGTAACACTTACCCAAAGCTGGGCTTGCAAGTAGATACACAGTTTGGAAAATCTGACCCATGTTTAATAGGTAAGGCCTCTAGGGATGGCAGACTGTGCAGGGTCTTGGGTAGGCTGGATGGGTTTGTTTTGCTGATGTATTTACTGGCTGGTATGTTAATTTTTTCAATGTGTTATACAGCAATTCCCAAGTTAGGGTCAAGACCCCACTTGGGGCCCACAAGCCTGGAAGTGAAAATGAAAGTGGGGTTGTGACCCTGGAAGTAGGGTTGCTAAGGGAAAATTTTGGGAAGCACTGATGTTGTGCTACTAGGTGAGACCCCTACATGGATGGTGAGATGAGTCACTGCCAAGGGATAAAGTTTTTAACAGTGCCTATATTTCTCAGAGACTTAGGTCTCATTT
The DNA here is from genome assembly GCF_000687185.1 of Egretta garzetta. Lineage (NCBI taxonomy): Eukaryota > Metazoa > Chordata > Aves > Pelecaniformes > Ardeidae > Egretta > Egretta garzetta. Next base: position 63,738 of record NW_009258629.1, read on the forward strand.
CTGACTGATATACTGCCAGATCCAAGTAAAGGTCTCAGGTACATAAAGAGAGATTTGAGAATTAAATTCAGAATTGTGAGTACTCCATCTTGAAAAGATCAGGCCCATCATCTAGTGAAGACATACCCACCATTTTCTTTAAAATATCTATTGGTAGCTGCAGTCTAGTGATTACAGCATTTCCCTGATAATCCTTCAGGTGAAGAAATCACATCCACTTCTGCCATTTTTCAGGAGGGTGATGTTACCACCAGGGTATCATCATGGGATGGAGCCAAGTTTATAGGTTTTGCCCAAACTCTGCAGTGTTACGTGGGGAGGTGGGTGTTGTCCCTCACCACCTGCACGATCTTTGGGCAAGGAACAAGTTATCTTTGGTTAAGTAAAGAGCCAGTACGTTGAGCAAGCATACTGAATAGAAAGCGATAGGCACTCTGAAGTAAAGACCAAGTCTTACTCCATTCTTTAGAGGAAGTGGCACAGGTACCATCTTCAAGAACAGATCCTAAGCTTGAATTTAGCCTGGACTTTGAAGGTTTAAGGTTCAGTTGCCAGCACACACTCATCTAGTGCCATTTCAGGTACCCTAGGATATCCTCGTTGGTCTCCAGCTGCTGTTCCCAAAGGAGACAGTTCTTCCATAGTTCCTGTGTCATATCTGACAGCCCCATGTGGAAGCTTGTGATACCATGTTTTAAACGGAACAAGATCCCCATGTGTGGACAAGTGAACTGAGCCCTTAGGCTCCTAAATCATGGAAGTACTTCTGAATAGTCATGAAAAGAAGACATAGAGAGTTGTATCCCCTTATTTCTCATGCTGTACGCACATTTATTCCAGTCTCAAATTATACCGTGCTATGACTGCAGCTTTCACAGTAGAGCTGGAGAATATTCCTGACTTTCACCTACCATATTTTGTAGCTAGTAATAGAACATTTGTGATATGCAGCATGCCATTTCAGCAAGTGAAGAGGCATTAACAGCTGATATTTGGCAGCAACATGTCTGTTTCTCATTTATTAGTAACTTGTATTGATTTATACCAGGATTAATTATTGATGCAAATATTTCACCCATATTTTTTCTGTCACAAGCAGGGAAAAAATGCATGGCTGTGAATAATCCACACAATGGTTTATGAAGCCCAAATTCCTTCGAGAGTATCAGATGTCCACCTGGTGTCCCTGAGTGCTGGATTTCACATTTAGATCTCTGAATTAACAGATGTGTACAGTCACATACAGGCAGAAAGCTCCTTCTTGATACTACATCTGAGGAGGCTCATGGGCACTGTTTATTTTAACAAAATCGTGGGATATCTTGTGCTTGTGAAATTTGTTCCAAATACTCATTTTGGAATGTTAATAACCAGTACTCTGCAGAGAGCTCAACTTTTAAGTTTTAGTTCATAAAGCACATAAAAAAAAGATAAGTGTACCTACTGTACTATGTTTCCAAAAAGAAAACAGCCATGATTTTGAGCAGAAGCCCCTGAATCACAAAACCGTACTTTTCTAATGCATGCAATCCTATTAAAAAGTACATCTTATGCATTTTTCCCTGAACATTTTGGTACGTGAGATCCAACACATTTTAAATCAACTCAGGCAAATAAAATTTATAAAAGTCAGTATTATCAAAACTATAAAAAGGGGAGGTCTCAGAAAGAAGGAACTTGATTTAAAACTTACAATATATTAAAATACTGCACATTTCAGATCCTTCTATTTTCTGTGTTAAAGGTGCAGATTGTAAGAGCATTTTCAAGCTTTTCATCCACAACTATGAACACTAGAAAGATAGTCTAATATGAAGCACAAAATTCTATGCATTCACATTAAGCAAGAACTTGAGGATTTTAAGAAACAAAACAAAAACAAATATTGGAAAACCGGATAAAGTCGTAAGAGTCAGCAGGGCTGACTGCCAAGCCAAGAGGACTTTATTTATTCAGAACTGCTCTGTGTCTATGAAACTGAAGCCTTGTCTGCACTTAGGAACATCTCTTTTTATTAGTCCCACATAGAGCAATCGTTCCTCTCATCTAGAAATGGTAATTCTAGCTTAAACATGCTTTAAAGGTGTGTCATCCTTCTGGTCAGTGAAGCAAGAGTCTTATCTTCAGCAAGAGTGCCAGCATACCGATGTCTGCGTTAGGGCGGTATGAAGCACAGTTGTGATGATGAAAAAAATTGGACTGCTAGCAAACATAACCATGTCAGTAAAACTTATTAAGTATAGACCAGACTTGAATACATTATTTTCTGAAGAACTACAGAAACCAAGCTGACACTTAGGATTTGCTTTTTCACAGGAGCAAGTAGCCACAGCCGCTTATAAAGTTTTAATAGCTATGTTTTTCACTACAGTAGCAAATCATATAACAACATATCAAACAAGCTTTTATTACAGCCTTGTAAAATACTCAACAACGTGCATCAAGCCCAGAACCTATGTTCTCATTCTTTGTTCTGATTATGCTAATAAAGAAAAAAAACAATAATATTTTGGCATATCTGATCCAGAGAAGACGAAGAGTTGAATATGCCTGTCGTTGTGAAATCCTCATCTTTTGTAATGAACAGCAAAATATTTAAGGTCAATTTTTCAACAACTCATGGAAAAATGTTTGCACACACTATTTGCATATTCAGACCAAAGTTACTGTTGTTACTTGCACATGCAATCACTTGATGTGCTGTCTCAGGCAGACTGGCTGCACCGTCATGTGCACAGAATCCTTAAAGCTTCCTTGCGTTTCACAGAAACTGAAGATCACAGATGATATCTTTGTTTAAAGCCTCCATGGAGGGACGGTGGCTCAACAGAGTAGAGGCAGTGTAACAACTGTTGCTTATTTTCACAAGGGAGGTTAGACAGTCCCGCCACTACATGCATTCTTTCCCCGCTTTCCCCCTCAAGTAACGGAGTGGCACTGCTGCCAATAAATAAACCTAGGCTGAGGAAGAAGGTGGAGTTTTTTGCCCTTCCACCCCTTCCATGAACGCAAGTAGCCCTAAGCCACTCAGTTCAGTACAGACTGCTGGGCTGGCACTTAGGTTACTGAGCTAGGCAGGGACCCTGAACAGTATCCTGAGGCAGGTAGGGATACAGTGAAATCTGATAACACTGCAGTGATAAGCTCAGCAGGACCACAGCACAGGCGTGCAAGTGTAGCATGAAATCATTATCAAGGTTCTTGGCCAACTTTCCTGGCCAAGGTAGTTTGGCTCAGGCCAACTACCTCTCTCCGACAATTCAAAGTTGTATTTCAGGGATTCACACAGGCCAAGGATCATCCCCAACAAGAAAACAGTTAATTATAGACAGAAGGGAAAAAGAGCTAGCCATATGGACGTGGGGCTTGCCATCCCAGTTGTCTTCAGGACCAAAGAACACTCCTTAGCCCACTTTGTTTACTAATACAGACAAAGCCTTCAAGGCAGATTTACATGCTGTATGTGTGAAACCCCTTATTTATATGGTCTAGGAATTGCTTGTATAACTTGCAAGTGATGGAATGACATAAGACAAAGCCACAAATAAGCTGTGCATGATACTCATCTTAATTCTCTAGCAAAGGCACACATGTATCAACCTGTCTATGTTCCTTACTCCTTTAAATGTACTACAGAGATTTTTCTTGGAGAATCAAGAAAGAGAAACAGCAGGTAAGTGAATATGCTCAATTAATGTCTCAATATGCAAATAGTGTACAAGTAAAACACTAATAACAGAAAACGTGCTTGTTATTAAAATACTTGGGAAAAAATTGATTGATTTGAATAACTCGAGTGAACTTCACAATCTGTGTTTCTGAATAGGAGAAATGCCAGATTTGGAATAAGTAGATGCCTTATGGAATCTTGGCGTTTTCTCCTGCTCAGAAATGCAAACTGTGAAGTTCAACTGAGCTATGCAAATCATCTTGTCTTATGCTTCTCTTATTAGGCAATTCTGTCTTGATATTCTGAGTAATGAACTACATAATACAGTCTCAATGGTACATGGAATCAGCATGTTACTTCAAGAGTGGAGACACTCTCAGTAAATAATTGCTTAGAATAATTTCTTTCATGCTCAAATTAAAGACCTGCTGTCTGCACAAATACAGCTAGGCAGACTGAAGCAAGGAATGAAAAGGAATGAAGCGCTATTGGACACACCTCGTGGGTTCCTGATATCATTAAGAATACCCCAGGTGCATAGCTCAGTCTGAGATGCTATCTAAACTATGGGAATATGGGCAGATAATTCACATTTCCTTTCTTGTATGTCACTGATTTGTCTGCATGAGAACAAGTTATTTGACCTACTAAACATAAACAAATCACGAAGCTCTGTTTCGGACAGGATCACAGAAATTTTTACAAGATTAAAGCAAATACCAAAACACATCAGTAAAAGACAGAAAAAAAGCAAGAATGCATGACAATAAATCATGTTAAAATAGCCAGATGGACTACTAGTCTTAGCAAGAAAGTAAGAGGAGTTAAAACACAGATGCTTATGTGCCTTTGTTTTTATTCCAGAAAGTTGATTCTACAGCAGGTAATTAAAAGCTACCTGCTTGTAGCATTCTAGTGAAGAGAAAGCACTCTAGTTTTCCAGAAGTAACTAAGCAGAGTCAACACTATTTCCTTCATGCTTCAGAGCAGCAAGATACTTGCTTTATCTCCATTAGAATTTTACAGACTTACTTAGCAGGCACTAGTTGACCCACTGGGAGGGAAAAAAAAAGAGCAAAAAAGAATGCAGTGAAACCACAGCTTCCGAGCCTTCATTGCAATGCCAGCTGGAGAAATCTGCACCCAATTTGAGCAGCCAGGTTAGCCCAGTGCAGTATTACTCCTCCACTCGTGAGAGCTGTACTCTCTTTGTGTGTGCAAAGTTTGGTGTTCTTCAGAAGATCCACTTTTTTTTTTTCCGCTTGCAATAAGATGAGCTGTTCTCTAATCTTTCCATTGGAAGAACTTTCTTTCTTGATAGAACTCTTGGAGGGTCTCAGATAGCCACCAGCACTTTGATGATTTTAGCTTAGATTTTCATGGCAAAGGAAATGGCCTTGGTAAAAGTGAAATCCCGGCTCTAGCAACATAAAGATAAGCAGTGAGAAAGGCACAAAAAACCTAATAAATAGTGACTGTTGCATTTCTGAGGCTAATTTTAGCAGTCTGCTTCGCTAAGATTTATTAATTAAGCCAACAGACCTAATTGCAACTGAAGACATCTGTCATGAAATTATCTTGTTATCATCTGAAAATAAAGTCTTGATCTAACTCACTTGTCCCATGCATGGAGGAAGAAAAGACTGTTCTATTCTTCTATTGACCTGAGGGTTTGTGGGCCAGTTGACTTTTTTGATATCATCTCTACTTCCATCAAGGTATCTAGACTGCTAGTACACCCTTAAAAGACACAGTCAAGTGTCTTTTTCCCTTTACCAGGGAAATCACATCCATCCCTAGAAATTATGCTCTTTAAAGAACGTAAAATGTCACCCACATTTTAAAAAACTGATAATTTTTCCTCCACATAAAAAATAAAATGAAAAAGATGGAAAAGATTACTACAACTAACCTGCAAATTAACAAGGATCTTTTTTTGTAGTAATTTGCAATCAAAATGCATAAAGCTATGGGGGTTTAGCTGCTAGAAAACAGAAGTCATTAAGTCTGCAAGAGGTCTTCAAGTCATCTTTGGACAGGCTACATGGTAATTGTATTCTAACTCCGGAAACCTGTTGTCAAGAACTGGTGATAGGGACATAGGTGCCTAGGATACTACAAGGAAATACAACTTTCCTCCAAATATTTAGGTAGAATGATATTGAAGTATAAAGGACCTTTTGTGATTTCTTTCTGCTGACTCCTCTCCACCTACTTTTGCTATAAAAAGCAGGATGACCTATGCCAGGAAAAAGCATGACTTGTTGAGTTGTCAAAAAGGTAATGAATAATATAAAACCAAGAATAAAATTGTACTAGGCTAGAATCAACTTCCAATAAAAACATTCCCTAGGAAGTCTGTGTTTGGAGCTTATTTTCGCATGAAAGTATTTAAACTTTCACTGATACTTATAGCTGCAGACATCCCAACACTGTCTTCTCCCATTAGTAAGCAAAGTTTAGTTTCTGTCTTACATATTTCAGCTGGTTGACATAGCAAACGGCAGAAGTGAATGACATTCTGGGAAATCTCTAGCTCGTAATTCTTGGTTCTTAAAGATCTGTCAGAATAAGCTTCAGGTTCTGCGAAGCTGCCCTATAGATAAGATTAGTATCCATAATGACACCCTGTGATCAGACAACACATAGATTGCATCTATTTTTGAGAAGGGCCAGGAAAGTGATAGAAGCAGCTATGGGCTTGCTAGAATGACCTAAGACTGCATGAAAGTTCATAACAGAAGGCAAGAATAAGGGAAAAAAATAAAAAGGAAGCCAAGAACAGATGAGTAAAATGCTAGACATAAATTTCATCATACTGACATTATGTGGTCAGATGCTGACATTCTTTGATCAGATAACATATTTTCAGACAAAGGAAATGCAATAGAGATTATCCACTTGGGCATCAGCAAAAATTGTGTAATGACACCATAAAGGAAATTCTTAATTCTACTAGAAGAAGGCGAGGATTAATGGAAGAATTGTAAGGTGGGTAAAACAATGGCCAAAAAGAGGAAAAAGGAGATGATCACAAGTAGTCCCAGGAAATGAAGCATCAGATCAGAGTGTTCCTTAAACATCTTGCTTAATATATTTGCTAACTTAACCTTGAGACAAAATCCAAGCATACACATGTTGATAACAAACATCATGCAAGGATGCAAGTTCAATACAGATGAAGACACAGATACCACCCAGAAAGAACTGGACAACATTGAACATTAGTTAATTACAACAGAAAAAAGAACGAGACTCCAGACTGAGGGACTACTTACAAAGATTCAAGACAATTGTGTGATATGAACATACTACAAGTCAAACACAATCCCCACACAGTACAGAAAGAACAAAGTTCTTGAATGGTCTTCTGGAAGGAGCCAATGGGCAAAAATTAGCCCAGATAATCTTAAAAAGAAACTTTATCAATTTATTAAAAAAGTTATATGATATGGTTGCCTGAAATAGGAGGAGACTGGATGAGCCAGAAGACCCCTTTCAGTCGCTACATATTCTTGGTTAAAAAGACCAAAACACCTTGCCACTATTTCTAAAAATGTGATTTAAGGGCACAATAACCTGCATTCAAGAATTTTCTATTAAAATTGTTCCAGTTCTTCATGTTGACAAGCTATCATGCAAAACCCCTTAAGCATTCAAGAGAAGAATCTGAATACAGAAATCGAAGCTGTGATGGAAAACTTTTAACCTGATGAGACAACAGTAAAACCGTAATAAATACAGGAAAGAAACCATGGGCTTTGCCTTTGTAGGGAGGCCTTTAAGACTGAAAGCTGTGGGGATGGAGAAGGTCATAATTATTCAAGGCAAAGTTCAAAGTCTTTTATATAAGCATTCCTGAAATTTAGTATCAGTGTTGAAAATCCTGGGCTTTTGCTGGATATATAATTTTCCTGCTGGCAAATCAAACATTGCTCATTATTTTACTACAGAAATTGTGAATGTTGTGTATGGACTTCGTAACTTGGGACACTTTTCAAGAAATATCCCTAGAAATTGAAATTCAGAAACGTGTAAAAACAAGTTTCAACATCATTGTCTGTGTTCTTAAAGACAGAAGAGTAACAAAGGGGAAATTCCTCCTCTACGTTTACTATACTTTATGATTGTAGTTGTCCTTCTGAAGTGCAAATTCCAAGTTTGTGAATAAAGAGGGTATTTCAAGTCACTGCAAAATTTTGCATTTGTTTTTACCCAAGGAGAAAAATGTTACAAGCTTTTTTTAAAGCTTCTTCTGAAAGTTGTACTTTTTTTGCAAATTGTTTCCTGGTTATTTGAGGGTTTTTTTCAGTTCACTGGAATTGGAGACCTCAATTCAGCAAAGTATATTAGCATCTTCCAAATTTCTTTAGGTCCATGAATATCTCCATTGAATGCATGAAGGACTCTACATTACATGAATGTGAGAAATAGTGCTGGGGTTTAAACATGTCTGAGGAGACCTTACAAAGTATTTTAGGTTAAAATGTGCTCAAAATGTGTTTGGTTTTGAATATGCATTTCTAATCAGGTAAAGTAGCAATACATCAAATGTCTAAACACGAGGCTAAAGAGTTCCCTTTAAATTGTCTGAACCTGTCAGATGCTACTTATACAGTTGTTATGTACCTTAACAGAAAAAAAATTGCGAATAGCTATACATTATTTTTCTATTTCTAAGATCAATCAGAATTAGAAAGAGACATGAGGCATAAGATGAAATTTAAGCTTCCAGAAAATGTTGCTAATTTCTTAATTTTTTTCTGAGAGCCTTTGTTCTCATTCAGAATGCCAGTGATCCTCTCTAGACCACAAAGATTTAATAGAAAACCCTGGTCATTATGTCCATTTTGTTCATAAATGTACCCTTTTATTTCATCTTGTGCTCTCTTTTCAGAACAACTACCCCCTTCTGCAAAAAGGAAAACCCTAATAGCACTTTCCTCCAGTGAATTCCTGTAAAAGGGGGCAAGCAATAATAGAAGTCTGGATTCACAGGCATTAAAATGAAACCATATGGAAACATGGGCAGAGAATTTGAGCAGGAAAAGTACTGTTTAAAAATTAATCTTTATGGCTTAATATGGATTATTAGGAACACTGCAAAAGTTCTGAAAACTATTAATTCAATGCTGCTACAAAGCCGATGCTCTGAAAGAGCTAAAACAACATTTATGTTGTCAGACTGGCTCATCTTAGAATGACAGCCTGGGAAATACACTTTGTGACCTAAATCTAAACTAACAAAAGACCCTGAAGAATACTTATTGTATCTGTCATTTTAGTCACAATTTCTGTGATTGCTGACATGTACTGTGTACAGGGAATTTATTACCTTCTTGTAATATTACTACCCTTCATCCTCCTATATGGAAAATACAAAATGATAAAGCGGAAAGGTCTCCAAAGTCTTACATGTCAAATAAAGTACACAGAAAGAAATATGAGAGGTATAGTAGTATTTAGGCTGTTGTTTACAAAATGGGGGAAACAATGCAACCTAAATTACAATATTAGTTTTCTGTCTGTTTTCCCATTGCATTTCCAGGGTATAAAATGGAAAAAACATGAGAAAACTGGTCTCAAAGAAGGCTTTTTTATGATATTTTCCAAATAGATAAGAAGAATACCCAGACACAACAGAGATTACAAGTCACTTTGATGAAGTCTCTCTCATTTAAACTTGTTTCTGCTTTCTCCATGGAATGAGATAATCTCTCCAAAATGAATAGTTTTTGCAAAAAAATGACTCAAAGAAAGGTAATGGCTGACATAAGGCTTAGAGGTCAGAACAAATGTGGGAAGAGAGGTAAGGAGAGGAATTATATATATGTGTGTGTATATGTGTGTGTGTATATATATATATATATATAATATATATAAAATTAGAAAAGGACCAAGATGAGGTAATTTCACAAGCCAATTAATCTAGAAAATGCTTAACTGTTTCACTGAAGAGCAGGATGAGAAAAAGTAATGATCAGACAGCCTTCTGTATGAAAGAGCCTTGCTTGCACAACACATGGATGAGTTAGATCCTCCCCAGTTAAACTTGACATGTTAATATCTGAGTCAAAAGGCACAAGTATTAATAACTTCACTATTTGTATTAGCTAAAGTTAAACTCACCAGGAATTCTGAACTGGGTAAAGAAGACGTATTTGCGTCTAACATTTTCTGTTTCAGATGGAATATAAATTTATTTCTGTGGGTTTTTGTTGTGTTGCAATACAACTGCCTTTGGTGAAAACTAGATCTGATACAAAACCAAAACAACAACAATTTATTCAAGAAAATGTCACAGAAAATGGAATAAAAAGTGACCCCAAATTAAAAAGGGACTGCATGAACTATTTTCTATTATCATTATATTTTAATTATCTGTTAGGGAATTGTTTTAATTTAAATGATTTATTGCAAAATAATAGTTCATTTTCATTTGACAGGGAATTAATGTCACTTTTGCTTTGCCACTTCCCTGTTGGATGCAAGTCATCTGTTCCTCAGTATGACACTGTCCTGCAGCTGAATGGCTGATAGTGGCAAGCTCACTAACATGCTACATCTTTTCGTGGCATAGGGCAGAACCATCCCATTCTTCCCAGATGCTGAAACAGGCCTACCACTTATCATTTCAAGACCCTGACATTTGACTTGGTAACACATCAATCTATACTCTCCAAAACTAAGAACTTAACTATTTCTTGTAAGCAGAAATCTTGTGGCATTTGTAGTCCAAATCTTATTTAATTAGACCTTGCAAATAGAGTGAAATTACTAATTTACAGCACTTTTAAAAATCATCAAGTGTAATTATGGTATGCAATAGAAATTGCATGAGTACCAGAATGATAATCTCATAATTAACTGTGTACACTTCTAATGACAAAGCAGAGCTCAGGCCTTTGGAACAAAACTATACGAGAAACATAGGTATGTAGACAACCTTTTTCAGGACTTCATTTTTGTGGTTAGTTTCACACAGGTTATAGTATCTTAGCAAGAAGAAAAATAAAGTGCATCACTGGTGTCACTGTGATTCAACCAGTAAAAAAAGAGTTTATACAAAGCCATTTAGGGAAGAAGATAAAAGAGAATTCTTGTGAATAAGAAATTGTGTGCATTAATTCATAAAAATAACAGCACCTTGTGGGAAAGGTGTGGAGGGGCAAGCTAAAGCTGTGGTTGCCAAGCATCTGTATTAAAAAAATAGATTCCTACAGCATGTAACATGAGCAGGGGTTATTTTGAGGACAGCATAGTGTTCCTTCAACAGTGTATTGAGCAAAACCAGTACATTCTTCAACATCTTCTCTTATAAACGACTCAGAATTTTTTTTTTTCTGGACATTTTCTATATTTTCTATTTAGAAAATATTCTGCCAATATATAGTTGGTAATTTACTTCCATGGAAACAGAATCATTAATCCTTAAAAATTCCAAAAGCTGCTTTACAGAAATAGCACTCTTTTTGCAGAAACTAATTGTGTCACCAGAACCAGCATTCCTGGTGCAGTTAATACAGTGATGGTCACAATCAAAATTTGAATAACTATATAGTATGCTGCATTTTAGTAGAAGATTTAATGCCTTCCATCCAAATACAGAAGGTGCAGAAATACATGTGTGGTCTCTTCCAGATCCAGCATGCCAGTGCATAAGGCAGACAGATACAGAACTTGCAATTCCTTATCCAAAGTACTCAGAGCCAAAGCAAGCATAACCCAACTGGGTTGTTGCCTTCCTTTTTGCAATCTCTTGATTTCAGATTCCAGTTGCTATAGGGACATCCATCTTTCATTTCTATATGGACAGTCACAGATACCACAGACTTTTTGGCAGCTCTCATGAATCTTAGACTCTCAAGCTGTGCACTTAAGACAAAACTTAATTTTCATTTTACAACAAAGATCCAAAACAACGTTCATGGTTCTGTATGATAATTTGAATATGCAAACGGAGTAAACCAAAGAGGCCCAAGTGTCTGGAGGCAACTCATATTTTTTTTTTCTTTTTTTAACAAACTCATGACATTTGGGGCCAACTTCCCATTTCTGAACAGACAGGTTTTGCAATGCTAGGTCTGTGACAAATGAATCAATCCTCACACAAGGTATTCTATGGTCAGCCTTTTGACCAGATGGGAGACCTGGGGATTTCCATGGCACGGGAATCCCAAAACTGCACAGCACTGAATATACACTAGCCTTTCCCAAATCACACTAGACAGGGGAGCTGGTTGGGGTGTGCTGCTAGCATGAGAGCCTGCACACCAGCATGTTCTGAGAACACATGAACTCCTGCAAACAGCACAAAGACAGCTAGAAGTAGCACTTTCTTCAGTCTGGTCAAGAAAACAGGAACAGAATGGCAAATGGCATACAGATTGCTGCAGCCAGGAGAAAAAGCAAAAGCACTTCTTAAAACCTCTTGCAAATTTTATAGCACAGCAGTTAGATTTCCAATCTTGTCTGTGGTTCTGAAATGCAAAAGTATGGGGACCAGTTCTTCCTTCAGTTTGTATGGGGTGGAAAAGAGCAGTTGGCCTTGAAAGTCTTGTCCATATGAAAGCAAGGTGGGGCTTAGCACAGTAATTTAAAAAAACCCCACACAATATGTAACTGGCTTGTGGTGTTTACTACCATAGAATATTATCAAGCCCATTAAAACTGCATCTTTAAAAGAACTTTTATGAGTAGGAAAAACCGTAATGTTTAATAATATTACTTAGGATGAGAACTCCAGTGTAGGAGACTCAGTGTCATCCTTGCCTGCAGTGTCCTCAGAAGCATTTTGTAGTGGTATCTAATAGGGGCTGCTTTCATGCTAACATGAAAGGACCTCAGTCCCGCAATGTAGTATTGCACTGTTAATATATTTCTGCACTGAAATACATTTCACCTCTCATAAGACTAAAGCAAATTCTTTTCAAATGTATTTTACTGGACAGCCCAGTTGCTTCATCAAAATACATTTTTATTACATATTTTCAATAATTTCCCGATAATCTCTCAAAAACATTAAAAAGCCTCTTCCTTCAGTGGAACTGGTGCCATTCAGTATCTCTCTGTAGTTGATACCATTGATGCCATTCAAAAAATAGACAAGCTGAAGAAGAAGTGAGAGACTATTTTAAACAATCAAATTTCTCTTAAAGCAATGGTACTCTGCACAGTACCTCTTGTGAAACCTCACTGCAAAATGAGTTTATGCATCCAAATGAAGATCAGATCAGTGAGCGAAGAGCTTCAAATTGCACAGAGCAGAGAAAAAGAAAATAAAGTCGCAACTCAGACAAAAAAAAAATGTTAGTTTCAATATTATTCTATGCCTTTAAATAAATTAACAATTAACCAAGTAATCTTTCTCAGAATTTATTTTCCTAAATTCTCAAATGCATGTATCTATTTTAGCTTACCATGTTTGCTGTTTTCATAAGCAATTAGAATGCTTTAGATAAAAATATGTGAAAAAAAATCACCACTTTTCAGTAATATCAAGAACCATTTCCTAATTTTGAAGAAAAAGGAAATAGAGTTCAGAAAAATGGTACTTCTCCTGCACTGCATATTATTCTATGATATAGTGTTTTCAGCAATATTATAGAATGACAATTTTAAATCTTTTTATTCGATATTAACCAGTTGGGGGGGGGGGATGTTATCTTAAATTCCACATATTATTTCACAAAGCTCCTAAAATCTCATCATCTGAATTTAGGGTTCAAAAACCATCCAGAATGTCAGGTATAGATTTCTATATTGGTTGGCTAGAGAGGAGCCTTTTAATTTTTGCACCATGAATTGGAAGACCAAGCACCAGCCAGTCATACTCTGTCCAGACTGGAGAGAAAAATTTCCTGGAGTCTTAATTTTCCAGGAACCTCGGGAAAAGCTAAGAAGGAAGAATGACTATCATTAGCATTATTGATCAAGAGGTGTCTGACTTGGACAGCTAAAAGGACTAAAATCTCCAAGAACTGCTCTCCTTTTATTATTTTAAGACTCTCCCACTAACAAATACTCAGGCATACTCAGGATCTTTCAAAAATCATATGAGAAAGCAGATGGCTATAAAAATTCAAAGACTAAAATCTGCTTTACCTCCAGTTTAAAAAAAAAAATAAATAAATAGAAGTAGAAATTACCCTACAGATGTTAATAATTGTCTGGGGTGGGAGTCAGGGAAGGGGGAGGCTGGCTTCTAAGTAAACAATGCAAAAAAAGACAAAGAGGTCCCTGCTGATGTAAAACAATAAAAGCAGTTTTCTCAGCGGTGTCGGCTTAGCAAGCCTGAGGGTCTGTATTTTAAACCCCAGTGGCCTGACGTCACTCACCCTGATGGTGTGTGTGAAGGAAGCTATCTCTCCACGATGACCGACCTGAAAAGTGTTTTCAAAGCCCAGTGGGCTAATGTCACTCACACCGATGGTGGATGGTGGGATCTCTCAGGGTGGCAGCCTGGGGGAAGTGAGCTGCAACACCAGCAGCCGACCATCACTCACTCTGATGGCAGGGGGTCAGCTGGGATTCTTTGGTGGCCTCCCGGGCAATAGTTAAAAAGAAGATTTTGGTTCACATGTCAATGTCTAGCTTGAAAGCAGGGAGTATAAAAAGTGATTTTTTTTTTTTTTTTTTTTTTTTTTTTTTTAATTGTGGTTCACCAGTGGCAGCAGTGCAGCCAGGAAGGGGAGTTTCCCTGCGAGGCTGTTTGATTGCATGTGAAGCTTACAATGAGGCTGGCTCTGCCTGGTTTTAATTTTTTTCTCCTGTGTCAGCTGAGA
>NW_009258629.1:78212-82744 GCF_000687185.1 Egretta garzetta
GGAGTGGGGGGGGGGGGGGAAAATTAAATCCAGACAGCTCCAACTGCACTTTAAATTTCATATGCAATCAAACAGACTTGGAGAATATTGTCAGCTTCCTTACCAACCTGGCTGCCATATAGAGAATGTAAATAAAAACTAAAATCCCAAAACACCATGTTCTTATGCTAACTCATCTTTTAATGCAGAAATTGACATTTGGGACAAATTCTCCCATTAAATTTATCCTGTCACCTAAAGCATAATAAAGTTTGCAAAGGACTATATAATAAAGGGAATAGTTTTTGTCCCACTGCAAATACTCAAAAAAACCTGCAACCATAACTGCAGCTGATATTTCTTCAGCAAAATAAATTATTTTGGGCAGAAAGGAACCAAAAGAGTCACTACTTACACTGTAAACTCTTACAAAGATAAAATTTTTAAACTAAAAATTAGTATTTTAAAAACTAAGTTCCAGTCCTATAGAAGTTAATTAATGTGAACTACTTAGTGTATGTTAAGTTGTCATGCTTAGGCATCTGAAAGGTCAGAATCTGAGAGTTATCCAACACTGAAATGATAGCTTCTGTATGTAAAAGCAATACAACCAACAAACAAAATGGAATTGGGAATACACGTGGCTATAGCCAGTGTAATCAGTTTGCTTGTATATTGTACCCCTTTTCTACCAGTTCTTTGCTGCATTAGACTGTCGAGATCTTTGAGACTGATGCTATTGTTTCCTACACAGTTCCTCTGTGCCACCCAGAAGAAAACTAACCAATTCAAAGCAACAATACATTAAGGAATAGCTCTAGAATTCTGCTTGTCACTGCTAACTGTGGTTTATTCAAGACTATGAAATTATTTGTACCAGAACTGATTTGCTTGGGCACAGAGTAACGCTGTGCAACCTCAGTCTTGCAGGAAAAAAGTAAAAGGTTAAATTTTCCTCTCCAATTTTCACAATGTGTGCAGCTCACATATGTGAACAGAAAATATGACTCTAACTCTGCATAGTTAAGCTAATAAGCTTTCTCATAGAGTGAGACAATAGGAACTGTGAGCATACTGTACAGCACAATAAGTGCTGGCACATGAACTGTTTCAGTCTTGAGGGACAGTGTTTCACAGTATATCAGTGACAGAAGACCAGCTTGCAGCCAGAATTATGAATGAAAAGTTTAAGCCTTCATGAAAGTATGGACTTGGAATGATTCTTCCGCATTCACCTCAAAAATTGATGCACTGAATTATTTTGGGGAATATGGCATTTAACACTTCCTTTTCTAAGACTGTGATGCACACAAACTCATTAGCTTAACCTAAGACATGATGATTTTAAAAGGTGTTGTATTGTATGAGTGAATACATTTCCACAAATTTAAGCAAATCAGATAGAACAGTATGCATTCCACTTAAACCTATGTAGGAGTATCTCAGGTCTACTTCTAAACCTGGGGAAATAATGGGAGACAGAAAAATTCGTATCTCTCCCTTTCTCAGGCACCAGACTGCAAGGGACTGTTGGTGCATATTAATTTCACGGTAAACTGTGTACTTGGAATTGCCACACATGCTGTCTCTGGAGAGCTATGGTTATTTGTCTTGAAATAGTCTCTCATGTGTTTGTGACTACTATACAATACTTCAGCAACAAATGCTATGGTTACATTTATATTAGTAAATAAACAGTCCAAGGACCCTTTTGTACCCCTGAGGCAACTGAGCTTACGTGGCATAGCTCACATCCATGGAGCTTCCCCCTCTTCTCCCCTGCTCCAAAAAAACAGTCCAAAACCCAGAATGGCCTCATCCACACGGCTTATTAGGAACAGTCCCAGGCCCACGCTAGTTCCCAGCCTGTGCTCAGACATTGTTTGGGACGGTGCTAATTGGCCAGGGCCAAAACAGTTCCAGGGACTGTGCTAGCAATTAGCAGCACATTCACTTGTGCACATGCTCAAGCCCATTCGTTGCTGTGATCTAGCACAAGACGCTC
Source organism: Egretta garzetta (assembly GCF_000687185.1). Classification (NCBI taxonomy): domain Eukaryota; kingdom Metazoa; phylum Chordata; class Aves; order Pelecaniformes; family Ardeidae; genus Egretta; species Egretta garzetta. The sequence continues at coordinate 80,197 of NW_009258629.1, forward strand.
CTGTCGTTGCAGCTGCCAAAAGCAGCTCCTGAATTTGGCATCCTCCTTTGACAGATTCAGTTAATAAGGTGCAGCTCCAAATTCCAGCTGCCATGTGCTACCTCTGTCCTTCCACCACCAAAAGAAGAGGTAGCAGGGAGAGCAGGCGTTCAAAGAACCGAGCCGCATGAAATGCAGGACCCTTCACATGCTGCCCAGCTCCATCTCCAATGATGAAAGAAGACACCAGATACAAAACTGGATCTACCCCAAAGGTCTTCGGCTCAGCCAGCTGATGCAAAGTAGGCAGACCCAAACAACATGCCTCAGTTTACAATGGAGCCCTCAAGGGCAACTGGCCTCACCAAACCACTGGTGCCTTTGAGCAGCTATAAAATCTTCCTCTGCTTCCACAAACGGCAGAACATTTCTCCTAGCTGCAGAACCACAAAAGGGAGAAGTTTAGATTAGCTGAAGTAAATCGGAGTTGGTGTGCATGCCTCCTCTAACCTACCACCATTCGTGCACTGGAAAAAGATTTTGGAAGAGAGAAAAATTCATTAATTTCCTGAGATGCAGATATTCTTATTATGTCTATCTGCATGTGACCAAAGGTTCGGTGCAAGAGATAACATGCATTATTAGGCTGATAACTGATATAGTTGAAAAAAAAAAATCACAAAAAACTTTGGGGAACAGAGTTTTTCAAGTCTTTCTCTCAAAATCCCTGAATTAAAACTGGGAAGTTCAAAAGTTTGGGGTATTTTCCCACCTGCATTTAACAAAGGATATCACCTCCACCATATAAGCCATCATTGCTACAAAATTACTCCTGTTGTCTGTCGTACTACATCTGACTTTGAACATATCCACTAATGATTGAAAAATCGATTTTGAATACTCCTATCCGTAAATCCACCGAATTTGTAACTCACTGTCCTTACTGTGTCTCTGTATTATGCTGCCCAGAAAGATTTTTCACTTTTCTTCTTTTTCTGCAGTGTTGTTGCTGTTTTGAAAGGGAAAAACAGTATACTTTTTCATTTTCCCACAATTCAGACATATTTGACGAGAAGAAAGCATATAAAATTACATATCTGAGAGTGGAAAATCCTAACAGGATGATTTACAATAGAAAGTATTTTGCAACCTTTGCTTAATACAAAGACTATGAAATAGTGGCTCTAGGTCTGACATTTAATTAGGATTATATAATAAAAGGGTGTTGCTTTTTAGTTCTCATCAGAAATTAATACTCGGTTGATTTGATAACTGCAGAGACATTAACTGAAAGTTTGTTTAGCTTTTCATTAGAACTGTTCTTCTTCCATCTTTCTTTATTTGGGGGAGGAAAATACTCATTTTACTTGCTTGGGCAGAATTTTTGCATCTGACCCTGTCAAACTGTGCTGTCAAAATTGAGAATAAGGCCAGTTTGTCCTGGAGCAACGCAGAAATAGTTAGTCAAACCCAACATCTCCTCCTGTAGGAATTTCATCACTTTTTTGTTTTAACAAACTTCTAAATATTTTTTTCAGTTTTACAGTAAAATTGAAGCTGAAATGTTGGCTAAGCTTTTTACAAAATGTCAACAGATTTTTAACATAACCACAATTAGAATAATTTTAAGAATACTGCTTTTTTTTCTCCCCAGAATCAAAACCTTTTCAGTCCTTCACAGTATTACAGATCCTTTGATAGCGCTGTGCTTTTGCACCATGCTTTTTTGGTCATTTGAGGTTTTGGCACTGAACACAATCGTATTTGACTCTTATTTATAGCAGTCTGCCTTCTTTAACCATGAACACAGCACTGTCATGCTTCCAGGGCGTAAGTACTGTTATTTACTTTTGCAGTTAATGTACCAATAATATAACTCCACTTGAAGAGAACTGGGGTCTTGCCAGTCTCCTTTGCTTGAATACAGAAAATAAGGCTGGAATTCGTTTAAAAACAAAACAGAGCTCCTAGAAGTACCACAGTATGTTAAAGACTTGCTTATCTTAGTGAACGAAGAACCCGGATCCATTTTAGATAGTGAAACTAAGAAGTATGTTAAAAAACAGGTGCAAGAAAATGTATCAATGCTTTGATGTCTTTGTGCAGCGTTCACCATTTTGTCTGTGAACAGTATTGGGAAAGAATGGGGCCAAAACCACCCGCCCCACAGCTTTTGTGCCCAAGCAGGAGGGGCTCCAGGCCTTGGGGGCACCAGGGCTCGGAGGCCGCCCTGCCCTGCCCTCCCCTCCCTCCCTCCAAAAAAAATCGTCCCTGCCATCAAGAAGATGGCGTCAGGCCCCAAGCTGCCAGGAAAAGTTTCTGGGCTGAACGCGCAGCTGGGGGAAAGGGGCGCCTGCGCCCCAAACGCGTGCAAGGCTGCTCCGCGGGGCGCCAGGCATGAGGCCTGGCCGTCCCCAGCGCTGGCGACCGGGGTGCCCGCAGCCCCCCGACCCTCCCCTTCTCCCCTTCCCCAGTCCCCTCCACCGCACAGCCCGCCCCTCCCGCTCCCTCTTTCCGCCCTCGCCTTCGCGTTTCCTGTCTGGGCGGAGGAGGTTTGGCCCTGCGCCGC
>NW_009258629.1:83173-86142 GCF_000687185.1 Egretta garzetta
CCCGCCGTGCCCGGCGGGGAGAGCAGCGATTGCCTGGCTGCCAGGGAGCCGGAGAGGGCGATGGCTCCTTCCATCGCCAGCAGGGTTTTCCCAAAAATTTCACCCCTTTGCCCTATTCTGTACCCTGTAGCTTTCCCCCTCCATCCCCTCCCCAAAATCTGTTACTTTTTTCAGGGTGTGCATAACTACTCTTTCACCGATTCCTCGAAATAATGCTGGAAATGGCTTTATATTTTTGGTGGCACTTTGCTGTTTGTTTCTTTAATGCAGAATTGAAGGCCCAGTACATGACCCAACTTCTAGGTAAAGGTGTGTGCATGTGCTTACTTCTGTTTATGCCACAGGACTTAGGTTTTTGTAAGAGTCCCTTTTAGTCAGGAGAAAAACTATAGTTCAATGCCATTAACTATGATTTGGAGGGTTTGCTTTTCTGTGCTACTTAATTCTTTACATTTAAACATACATACATACAAGATAGTTTCAGTAAATTTTTAAGATCCTTGGGGTCTTTATATGTGTGTGTATATATACGTGTGTGTGTGTGTGTGTGTATATATATATATATATATATAAACACACAAAGCTACACGCATATAAAGAGAAAAAAGGTACATCCATACTATTTTTTCCCAGTTTTTATCCTGTGGCTGCTCCATCTGTTACTGCTGCTTCCTCCGTCTTACTGCTCCTTCCACCTGTTTTACAATGCTGAAGATTAATCCTCAGTCTCATAAAAAGGCTTTGGTATCTGTGAATATGAATTTAGGAATTCCTCTATGCTAATGCAGAAACTTACTGTTCATGTTTGACTGCTTGTTTCTGCCCTTTTAGTCCTTTGTGGTGTTGACACAACTGTTGCCTGTGCCATGTGGTAAATTGGATCAGTCAACTGATTCAGGTTAAAAATAATTTTGTTTGTTTGTTTTAAAGTTTTACCACTCTACCTTTTCAGCAGTTATTCCAGAACAAATAGTAGAATGTAGCAAGGGTGGGAATGAACAGCATGGAAATATGAGGTAGGGACTCTTTAAGCTGGCATTTCTTCCAGGAAATTTCTTCTTTGAAATAGTGCCTTAGGTTCCTGCCACACAGGGAAACTGAAGAATTACTGTCCCTTAATATTTTCAGTAAGAGGGAGGCTGAAGATATGTGCTTGATAGGGACGCTTCACACTCCAAAGGGAGAGCGGCCTGATGGTAAATCTGCAGGTTTCCTGCAGAAGAGGCAGGGAAGAGCACTATGAGTTTCTGTTATTTAAAGTTTTACATATCTTTGCAATCATTGCATTGTTGGAAGAGTGAGAATAAAATTTTCCTTGGAACAAGGAAAAGATGTTTCAGAACAAGATAGCTTTGGCAGTATGAAGGAACAGTTAAGGCTGTCATTCATTGCATAATTTTTATAAAGCAATTAATTATTTTCTTGATGAAGTAGGCACTGAAACTTAGATCTTTCCTCTTCCCAGTTACTGATTTAAGTAAAAAAAATACTGTTAAGCCACCTCTGCAGTCTCCTTACTTGGAAGGGAGAATCAAGGTACATAAATACAGTAGAGGATTCAGGGCCCTAATTTTTAAATTCAAGATGTCTTCACACAGCTCATAGTGAGGTAATAAAATGATATAGAGGTGCATAGGAGAAAGTATGTCTTTTGCTTCTGGACTTTCTATTGCTTCTTGAAAGGAGCTGTTTGGTTTGTTTTCTTTTGTAGATACCTTTCTTATATACCACGTAATCTTTTGTATTTTACCAGAAATCTCGATGACTCCAATATCATAAATTTCAGTAGACAGCTAGATGCATCAAAGCTTGGCAGCGTACAAGTCCCATTTCTAGCTTTAGTATCTCACATCTCATTTTGTAAAAAGGGGATAAGGTCTTATAATACAAACCACTTAAGCTTATTTTTCAGTTCTAATGATCAGCAACTATCCAAAAACCTACTTCTTTGGGAAGCCAATGCTTTGCAACATGTCTCGCAATTGAATATAGAGATCCTGTGATACTGGTTTCCTTTCAGAAAAGTGTTTTGACAGATGCAGTTTGGTGCAAATAGCTTCTTTGTTACAACAAGTTCAGAGTTTATTGAAGTCTTTGTCTAATTTACTATTGGAGTATTCTGTGTTTTGTCAATCTGTAGAAAGAATGTACTATACCAGTATGCTAGATGTGTGTCTCAAAGTAAATATAGGTATTAGTAATACTAACAATAAAAGTTAACATTGTTCTTAGGAGATGACTGAAGAAGATGCTGGAATTGTCAACTGCGAGGGTGTTTGAGTGATTCTTCTGTCACTTCAGCACTATGATTTTGCTTAGTCAGATTCAGAGTAGGGTTTGGTCAAGTTTGGTAAAACTTGGTTAAATTGTTTCATGTTATTTGCCTAAATTAGGTTATGAGAGTAATACAGCTTATTGTTTGAGCACTGTAGGATTAAAGTTAAAATCTTCAAGCAGTAGTTTTATTTGGAGTGGTTTTTGAAGCTTTTTGCATGTGAAACTTCTCAGAATTCTCCAGTTTTTAGAACTCCAATTACAGAATAATATAGCTGCCCTCTGATTTTGAAAACAATTCCCAAGATCACTTTCCAGCAGTCATAAGAGAGACTCTATTCTGATTTCCATGAGTTATATTTGGTTCTTACACATATTATTACATCCTCTGACACACAGATTGAATTCATCAGTACATGTCTAAGCACTTCAAAATATGTGTGCCCAAGATACATGCTGATTCTGAACTCTTTACTGGTGTTTGGGCCGAAGGTAAAGAGAACATGCAGCAACATCATTGAAGCAGTGGTTACTGAGTCCATCATTATTCTGTCTGCTGGTGAGCCTAATAGACTGTCAGCAGATGCCTTGGGCTGATACAGAAAGTAGAAGTGCCTCCTTTGCTTATATCACAGTTTTGAAGCTTTTATGCAGTATGATCTGTCAGGTTTCAGGAGCTTGAAATCATGTTGAAT